>NW_028320676.1:0-5000 GCF_062004578.1 Staurois parvus
GGAAGGGAAAGGGCGGAAAGGGAAGGGAAAGGGCGGAAAGGGAAGGGAAAGGGCGGAAAGGGAAGGGAAAGGGCGGAAAGGGAAGGGAAAGGGCGGAAAGGAAAGGAAAGGGAAAGGGCGGAAAGGAAAGGGAAAGGGCGGAAAGGAAAGGGAAGGGAAAGGGCGGAAAGGAAAGGAAAGGGAAGGGAAAGGGCGGAAAGGAAAGGAAAGGGAAGGGAAAGGGCGGAAAGGAAAGGAAAGGGAAGGGAAAGGGCGGAAAGGAAAGGGAAGGGAAGGGAAAGGGCGGAAAGGAAAGGGAAGGGAAGGGAAAGGGCGGAAAGGGAAGGGAAGGGAAGGGAAAGGGCGGAAAGGGAAGGGAAAGGGCGGGAAAGGGAAGGGAAAGGGCGGAAAGGGAAGGGAAAGGGCGGAAAGGGAAGGGAAAGGGCGGAAAGGGAAGGGAAAGGGCGGAAAGGGAAGGGAAAGGGCGGAAAGGGAAGGGAAAGGGCGGAAAGGGAAGGGAAAGGGCGGAAAGGGAAGGGAAAGGGCGGAAAGGGAAGGGAAAGGGCGGAAAGGGAAGGGAAAGGGCGGAAAGGGCGGAAAGGGAAGGGAAAGGGCGGAAAGGGAAGGGAAAGGGCGGAAAGGAAAGGGAAAGGGCGGAAAGGAAAGGGAAAGGGCGGAAAGGAAAGGGAAAGGGCGGAAAGGAAAGGGAAAGGGCGGAAAGGAAAGGGAAAGGGCGGAAAGGAAAGGGAAAGGGCGGAAAGGAAAGGGAAAGGGCGGAAAGGAAAGGGAAAGGGCGGAAAGGAAAGGGAAAGGGCGGAAAGGAAAGGGAAAGGGCGGAAAGGAAAGGGAAAGGGCGGAAAGGAAAGGGAAAGGGCGGAAAGGAAAGGGAAGGGAAAGGGCGGAAAGGAAAGGGAAGGGAAAGGGCGGAAAGGGAAGGGAAAAGGCGGAAAGGAAAGGGAAGGGAAAGGGCGGAAAGGGAAGGGAAAGGGCGGAAAGGAAAGGGAAGGGAAAGGGCGGAAAGGGAAGGGAAAGGGAAGGGAAAGGGCGGAAAGGGAAGGGAAAGGGAAGGGAAAGGGCGGAAAGGGAAGGGAAAGGGAAGGGAAAGGGCGGAAAGGGAAGGGAAAGGGCGGAAAGGGAAGGGAAAGGGCGGAAAGGAAAGGGAAGGGAAAGGGCGGAAAGGAAAGGGAAGGGAAAGGGCGGAAAGGAAAGGGAAGGGAAAGGGCGGAAAGGAAAGGGAAGGGAAAGGGCGGAAAGGAAAGGGAAGGGAAGGGCGGAAAGGAAAGGAAAGGGAAGGGAAGGGAAGGGAAAGGGCGGAAAGGAAAGGGAAGGGAAGGGAAAGGGCGGAAAGGAAAGGGAAGGGAAAGGGCGGAAAGGGAAGGGAAAGGGGGGAAAGGGCGGAAAGGGAAGGGAAAGGGCGGAAAGGGAAGGGAAAGGGCGGAAAGGGAAGGGAAAGGGCGGAAAGGGAAGGGAAAGGGCGGAAAGGGAAGGGAAAGGGAAGAAAGGGCGGAAAGGGAAGGGAAAGGGAAGAAAGGGCGGAAAGGAAAGGGAAGAAAGGGCGGAAAGGAAAGGGAAGAAAGGGCGGAAAGGAAAGGGAAGAAAGGGCGGAAAGGAAAGGGAAGAAAGGGCGGAAAGGAAAGGGAAGAAAGGGCGGAAAGGAAAGGAAAGGGAAGAAAGGGCGGAAAGGAAAGGAAAGGGAAGAAAGGGCGGAAAGGAAAGGAAAGGGAAGAAAGGGCGGAAAGGAAAGGAAAGGGAAGAAAGGGCGGAAAGGAAAGGAAAGGGAAGAAAGGGCGGAAAGGAAAGGAAAGGGAAGAAAGGGCGGAAAGGAAAGGAAAGGGAAGAAAGGGCGGAAAGGAAAGGAAAGGGAAGAAAGGGCGGAAAGGAAAGGGAAGAAAGGGCGGAAAGGAAAGGGAAGAAAGGGCGGAAAGGAAAGGGAAGAAAGGGCGGAAAGGAAAGGGAAGAAAGGGCGGAAAGGAAAGGGAAGAAAGGGCGGAAAGGAAAGGGAAGAAAGGGCGGAAAGGAAAGGGAAGAAAGGGCGGAAAGGAAAGGGAAGAAAGGGCGGAAAGGAAAGGGAAGAAAGGGCGGAAAGGAAAGGGAAGAAAGGGCGGAAAGGAAAGGAAAGGGCGGAAAAGAAAGGGCGGAAAAGAAAGGGCGGAAAAGAAAGGGCGGAAAAGAAAGGGCGGAAAAGAAAGGGCGGAAAAGAAAGGGCGGAAAAGAAAGGGCGGAAAAGAAAGGGCGGAAAAGAAAGGGCGGAAGGGAAGGGAGGGAGGGAATCCGCCCCTTGTGAAAAGGGATCCAGGGCTCTTGTGCACGTTGCTGGATGGCAATGGGCTCAGGTAAGTACTGGGGGGGGGGGGGGGGAGGGGGAGCACATAAGATTTTTTCCCTTCATACAAATCCTCTCTAAAGGATTTCCGGCTTCTCTCTGAATGTATTGTAGGGAAGAGGCCAGGATACAGATTGCCATGAAGCACACCGGACTTACCAGGATGATCTTCTCCAGGATCTGGGCCGTCTGTTCTGCCGCCTCACCGAGCTCCTGACTTAATTTTCCATTTTCCTCCTCCAAAGTTTTGGTTTTTATCATCAGTGACTGAAGGTTCTCAGACGGCTCCATGCTGCGAGCAAAAAACTCTGTCAGAGCGGAAATGTAGACATGGACCCGGTACACATCGGACCGAGCTGAAACAATGTTCCGTCTATACATACATCGCACTTGGTCATCGCTCCTGGGAATGGCTGATACCGCTACTACCCCCCTACTACATGGATCGCCATTGGCCTCTGGGCCCCGGCCTGAGCCGCTACCCTGCTCCCTAGTAAAAGGATTTATATTTACTAATCCCAACTGCTGAACCTTTGTTTTTCACAAAGTTTTTTTTTTCCCCCCCCAGCAAGTAGAACGAACTTACAAAGTTATAAAAAGTGGTCAAAAAGTCTAAGTGGTTGTTTTTTTTTTAAACATATATTTTTACATATATTTGTAGATGCATTCCAAAAATGTAGGTTAAAAAAAAATAATCTGAAGAATATATTTAAAATTTTTTATATATATATATATATATATATATATATATATATATATATATATATATATATAAATATTTTTTTTTTTAAATATATATTTTTAATATATTCAGATTTTTTAAACATTAAAAAAAAATTTACATACATTTTTTCCAAAAATTTAGATTTGTATTTTTAAAAGACATACAAAATATTTGTAAAAATACATTTCAAATATACTGTATGTCTTTAAAAATATAAATGTATTTTTAATAATTTATTGAATATGGCCACAATTTTAGCATTTCAAATATATGTCAATATATTTGGGGAGAATATTTTTTAAATATAAAATTTCAAATATATTTTTCTTCCATGTGGGTATCGAATTGCGAGACAACCATATATGCATTTTCTTGGGCAAAAATATTTAAACATTGGGAGGATGCTAGCCAAATACTACTCTGGTTGGCATGTTCAAGTGTGGTGCCATCCCCCCCCCCCCCCCAATCCATATAGGGGACGGGGCCGGCAAGGGCGGCTCGGGACGGGGCCGGCAAGGGCGGCTCGGGACGGGGCCGGCAAGGGCGGCTCGGGACGGGGCCGGCAAGGGCGGCTCGGGACGGGGCCGGCAAGGGCGGCTCGGGACGGGGCCGGCAAGGGCGGCTCGGGACGGGGCCGGCAAGGGCGGCTCGGGACGGGGCCGGCAAGGGCGGCTCGGGACGGGGCCGGCAAGGGCGGCTCGGGACGGGGCCGGCAAGGGCGGCTCGGGACGGGGCCGGCAAGGGCGGCTCGGGACGGGGCCGGCAAGGGCGGCTCGGGACGGGGCCGGCAAGGGCGGCTCGGGACGGGGCCGGCAAGGGCGGCTCGGGACGGGGCCGGCAAGGGCGGCTCGGGACGGGGCCGGCAAGGGCGGCTCGGGACGGGGCCGGCAAGGGCGGCTCGGGACGGGGCCGGCAAGGGCGGCTCGGGACGGGGCCGGCAAGGGCGGCTCGGGACTTTGGTGCAGCAAAGACTCAAAAACGTCATTATTTACAAAGCAGATCTGTGTGAAATCTCCACCTTCCTACCTGGTGAGCACAGGCAGTGTCCCTCCGTGAGCTTGCAGCAGCAACACCTGCAGGTCTTGTACCTGGGAGAAGAATATACGTTGGTTGCCTGAAGCAGAACTGGATTGTAACTTTAATTTTTTTTATTTTTTTTTCTACTCTCACATCTGTATATTTATTTTTACCTGTTGCTTTAGGCGCTGAATTTCTGCAGCTTGTGGATCAGTATTGACGATCGGCTTATTCTTGATCTTCCTGGCTCGGTCTGCGTATCGCAGGGTGTTTAGAGTCTCCTCCATGTTGGAATCCGCAGGGCTAACACATGCTATCATCAGCGTGTGACTGTTCCCTCCGAGGGAATCTGCAAAAATAGTTTTTCAAAATTTTTTTTAATTTAATTTTTTTAACACACTGTCACGCTAGCGGTACAGTATCACCATGGTGACACTGTACTAGTGGGAGGTGATTTTTTTTTTTAAACACTGATTGCTTTTACACCCATAAAGGCTGTAAAAGCAATCATTTCTCCTTCTCTCTGGCTGCATTCTTGCAGCCATTGAGAAATACTGTGAGAGCTGTGATTGGTCACAGCTTGTCACATGGTACAAGGCTGTTGTGAATGGCCCTGTACCATGTGACCTCTGATCATTCACAGATTTCACACGTAGGAAGGAATGTCAGAAGTGACATCTTGCTTACTACTATTCATGTGATCACCGATTGGCCAATCAGTGATCACATGATCAGGACCGCGCACAGGGGTCCTGTACAGCGATCGGTGTTCCTGTGTGTCCAGAAAACACAGCAGGCACCGGATCGCGACACTGTGTGCTTCCAGGGAGCGCGCACAATCCAAAATGTCGGGCGCCGTTTATGAACAGCAACCCAACCCTGCACTGCCACCATCCGGCCGGACAGGAAGTGGTTAAAGCGGAACTCCACCCAAAAAGGAACGTTCTGCTTCAAGTA
>NW_028320676.1:7500-150000 GCF_062004578.1 Staurois parvus
CCCAATGATGCGTGGGTTATAGTTTTGGTACCCCAATGATGCGTGGGTTATAGATTTGGTACCCCAATGATGCGTGGGTTATAGATTTGGTACCCCAATGATGCGTGGGTTATAGATTTGGTACCCCAATGATGCGTGGGTTATAGATTTGGTACCCCAATGATGCGTGGGTTATAGATTTGGTACCCCAATGATGCGTGGGTTATAGATTTGGTACCCCAATGATGCGTGGGTTATAGATTTGGTACCCCAATGATGCGTGGGTTATAGATTTGGTACCCCAATGATGCGTGGGTTATAGATTTGGTACCCCAATGATGCGTGGGTTATAGATTTGGTACCCCAATGACGCGTGGGTTACAGATTTGGTACCCCAATGACGCGTGGGTTATAGATTTGGTACCCCAATGACGCGTGGGTTATAGATTTGGTACCCCAATGACGCGTGGGTTATAGATTTGGTACCCCAATGACGCGTGGGTTATAGATTTGGTACCCCAATGACGCGTGGGTTATAGGTTTGGTACCCCAATGACGCGTGGGTTATAGGTTTGGTACCCCAATGACGCGTGGGTTATAGATTTGGTACCCCAATGATGCGTGGGTTATAGGTTTGGTACCCCAATGACGCGTGGGTTATAGATTTGGTACCCCAATGATGCGTGGGTTATAGATTTGGTACCCCAATGATGCGTGGGTTATAGATTTGGTACCCCAATGATGCGTGGGTTATAGATTTGGTACCCCAATGATGCGTGGGTTATAGGTTTGGTACCCCAATGATGCGTGGGTTATAGGTTTGGTACCCCAATGATGCGTGGGTTATAGATTTGGTACCCCAATGATGCGTGGGTTATAGGTTTGGTACCCCAATGATGCGTGGGTTATAGATTTGGTACCCCAATGATGCGTGGGTTATAGATTTGGTACCCCAATGATGCGTGGGTTATAGATTTGGTACCCCAATGATGCGTGGGTTATAGGTTTGGTACCCCAATGATGCGTGGGTTATAGATTTGGTACCCCAATGATGCCTGGGTTATAGATTTGGTACCCCAATGATGCGTGGGTTAAGCAAACAACTGTCTGCAATAGAATAGGTCACAGGTGTCAAACCAAACACAAGGCCCACGGGATGAATCCGGCCCCTTTCATGTGGCCCTTGCACCTCTCCTGCAGGTACCTCCCTTTGTCTCCGCCCCCAACTTGTCTCAGCAATCGGCAGCAGAGAGGAGAATAGAAATCCTCTGCCAGATCCTGCACCTCTCAGTGCAGCTCATCTCTGCCTCCCCTGGTCTCAGCATTCTCTTGTAACCGACTCCACTCCTCCTCTGGTCCTCCTCCAGACTCTGCCTTCCAGCTCTGGCCACAAAGGGGGTGCACGGTGGTGTTAGGGAGGGTGTGAGATTCTTGACATCTGATGTAATTGGGGGGGGGGCGCTCTGGTACATCTAGTCGTACAGATACAACCGGCCCTTTGAGGGCAACCATAATGCTGATGAGATGGAGTTTGACACCCCTGGAGTAGGACGTGACTGAAGAGCACCCACCCGGAGGAGGCTGGGTTTACCCTTCCTGCAGTCACATTACAAGACGTAGATTGTATAACTTGTAGAATTGTGAGGTGCCGTGTAGTTCGCTCTAATGCAGGGAAGTCGAACTTCTGCCAACACAACTCCCGTTCAGACGGCTTTATTAACTCCTTCCTGTCAGGCCCATGTATATAAACGGTCGGACCGGAGCAGGTTTTATAAACGGCCCGCGCATTCACTGCCTGTGCGATCCGGTGCCTACTGTGTCAAACACCGACCGCTGTACGGGACCCCTGTGTGAGGTCCCGATCATGTAATCACCGATTGGCCAATCAGTGATCACATGAATAGTAAGCAATGAGGTCACTTCTGACATCATTGCTTACTACATGTGAAATCTGTGAGTGATCACCGAGATCACATGGTACAGGGCCATTCCTAGATTGTAAGCTCCAAGGAGCAGGGCCCTCGATCCCCTCATGTTTTGTATTGGTATTGTTCTGTCACATGTTCTGTCCCCCTTTGTAATGTACAGCGCTGAGCCAACTATTAATACTGTATAATAATAATAATTCACAGCAGCCTTGTACCATGTGACAAGCTGTGACCAATCACAGCTCACACAGTATTTCTCAACGGCTGCAGGAATGCAGCCAGAGAGAAGGAGAAATGATTCCTCTTACAGTCTTTATGGGTGTAAAAGCAATCCGTGTAATATATAATAATCTTCGTCACCCCCCCACAAGGTAGTACAGAGTCACTATGGTGACACCGCACTGCTAGGGTGACAGTATGTAAAAAAAAAAAAAAAAAAAAAAATATTTCAAAAAATAAAAATATAAGAAAAATGTTTTTTAAAAAATTTATGACTTTTGGTTATAAATTAATTCGGGTTTTTTTTTTTACTAAAAAGATAAACGGAATACATTTTGGCCGAGATTTATGAAGAATAAGATTTGCAAAAATTGTAGAAGAAAAACACTTTTCAAAATTTTTGGACTTTCATTTACATAGAAAAATTATTTTGGTGATATTTATGCACTGCTGGGATTTTTTTTATCTGTCTTAAAAAAATGCTAAAAATGTCATACGGGTACAGTGCGGCATGACCGAGGTGGGGGGTGTTGAAAGTGTCCGGGGGGGGGGAATGGGAGGGTGTGATAGTGTCCTTACTGGGGGTGGGGGTGAAAGTGTCCAGGGGGGAAATAAGTGTATGGGTTGGAGGGTGAGGCAGAAGTGTCCAGACAAGAAGGGGGGGGGGTGGTGCTGAAGTGTCCAGACTTGGGGGGGGGGTCAGTTGATGCGTCTGGACCGGGGGGGTGAAAGTGGCCGGACTGAGGGGGATGTTGAAAGAGTCCGGACTGGAGAGGGGGGTGAAAGTGTCCAGATGGGCCGGGGGCAGTAGTGTCCAGACTGGGGGGGTTAGTTGACGTGTCCGGACTGGGGGGTGAAAGTGTCTGGACTGGGGAGGAATGAATAAGTGTATGGGCCAGGGGATGGCATGGGGGGGGGGGGGGGGGGGGGGCAGAAGTGTTCAGACGGGGGGGGGGGGGGTTAGTTGATGTGTCCAGACTGGGGGGGGGGGGGGAATAAGTGTCCGGACTGGGGGGGGGGGGGGGGGGGGATAAGTGTATGGGCCGGGGATGGTTTAAGGGTGGGGCAGAAGTGTCCAGAATGGGGGGGTTAGTTGATGCATCCAGACTGTGTGTGTGGGGGGGGGGGGGGATGTGAAAATGGTTAATGGATGCAGCGGACTCACTTTTCCTCTGCTCGATGGAGACGGTGAAGATGGCGTGTGATCGGGAGGACGGGGGTGGCAGTGTCAGGACATTGGGGGGGGTGGGATGTCCGGATTGGGTGGGGGGGGGGGTGGAAGTGGTTCATGGATGCAGCGGACTCACTTGTCCTCGGTTTTCCTCTGCTCGATGCAGATGGCGATAATGGCGTGTGATCGGGAGGACGGGGGTGGCAGTGTCAGGACATTGGGGGGTGGGATGTCCAGATTGGGGGGGGGGGGGGGGGTGGGATGGAAGTGGTTCATGGATGCAGCGGACTCACTTGTCCTCGGTTTTCCTCTGCTCGATGCAGATGGTGAAGATGGCGTGTGATCGGGAGGACGGGGGTGGAAGTGTCAGGACATTGGGGGGGTGGGATGTCCGGATTGGGTGGGGGGGGGGTGGAAGTGGTTCATGGATGCAGCGGACTCACTTGTCCTCGGTTTTCCTCTGCTCGATGCAGATGGTGAAGATGGCGTGTGATCGGGAGGACTGGGAGTTCATGGCGGTGGAGGCCACGGTGCGGGAGCTGTTCCCCTGCTCCAGACAGGACACCATATCCAGGGCGGTCTTCACATCGCGCTCAGTTAGGCCACAAATCTGGAAAAAAAAAAAAAAAAAAAAAAAGGGAAGAAGGGAGAAGGTTTGCTAGGTTTGCACCATGAATATGTCCGCCATGTAAAAGTGAAAACACAAAGTAACCAACCTTAATGCCCTCCTTGGGGTCCTCACGGACGCTGATTGGTCCCGCTTTATCTCGAGGGGTGAAGAGAAGATCCAGAATTTCTTCATTGTAGATCTGGAGAGGAAATCAATTTTGTAATGAAAGACAAAAAAAACCCAGCAGAGTTAGGCTCACCAGTAACTCCTTTTCTGCGAGTCTTCCAGGACAGCCCCTTGAGATAAGAACCTACCCACTAGGGCGGGGCCACTGCCTGGAGGACCTTGCGCCCAAATGCCCCCGAAGAAGGCGAAGCACCGGCTCTCTGCCCAGCATGCTGAGAAGGATCTGGTTGAGTGTATATTAACAAAAACAGGGGAGGAATCTCTAATAATTCAGAAGATCCCGTGATAGCCGACCTAATCCATCTAGTATGGTGGACTTGGATGTTCTGGAACCTTTCCGCTCTCCTGCAAAAACAAAAAGGGAATCCGAATTCCCAAATTCTCAGGATCTACCAAGATAGACCAGAAGGCTTCTTTTCATATCAAGCAAATTCAATCCTTCTTCCTGCTGCCGGGAGAAAACCAGAAGGTTGGTAGGACCATATCCTGAGACCTATGAAAGGAGGAGGACACCTTGGGGAGAAACCTGCATCTGGTTTGACCACAACCTGGTCTTCAAAAAAACAGTCAGCTAGGGCCCCCTAATGGAGAGGGCCTGTAACTCGCCTTTCCCTACGGGGCCGACATGACTGCTACCAAAAAAATGGTTTCTAAAGTCAAACATTTTATAGAAGACATTTCCAGAGGTTCAAAAGGGACGGAAGACCAAGGCCTTCAGGACTAGGAACAGATCCCAAACTGGGCAAGACTTAACCTTTAGTGGTCTGGATTTGGAGAGAGCCTGAAAAAATCTATTACAAATGGGATCTTGCTGCAGGGAGACCTGAAGGAAAGCACTTCTAAGGTGCCAATTGAGAGCCCCCGATCTGCCGGAATGTCTGGAGGGCCCCGAAGTTTACCTAGCAACCAGGAGTTGAACCTCTTCCAGACCTTTGCTAAACAGCTCTGGTTACTGGATTACGGCGTCTGAAACACCCCCCCCACCCACCCCGAGCTTTCAGGAGACGCTCTTCAGAACCATGCAGCCAACTTTAACCCCTTCCAGTCCGGACACTCGCCCCCCCCCCCCCCCCTTCCAGTCCAATTTTCAGCTCTATCACACTTTGAATGACAATTGCGCGGTCATGCAACACTGTACCCATAAGAATTTTTTACCATTTTTTTGAGACAGATAAAGCTTTATTTTGGTGGTATTTATTCACCGCTGGGATTTTTTTTTTTTTTTGCTACGTAAATGAAAATGTCCGAATATTTTGAAAAAAAGTGTTTTTCTTATAAAATTTTGCAAATAAATAACCTTTCATCATAAATCTCGGCCAAAATGTATTCCGTTATCTTTTTAGTAAAAAAAAAAAAAAAAAAAAAAAAAAAAGCGCCAAAAAATTAGTTTATAACCAAAAATAATAATTTTTTAAACATTTTTATATTATTTATGGGGTTTTTTTGTTTATACATACTGTCACCCTAGCAGTACAGTGTCACCATGGTGACACTGTACTACTTGTGGGGGGTGATTGTTTTTACATCCTATATGGGTGTAAAAGCAATCATTTCTCCTTCTCTCTGGCTGCATTCCTGCAGCTATTGAGAAATACTGAGTGAGCTGCGATTGGTCACAGCTTGTCACATGGTACAAGGCTGTTGTGAATGGCCCTGTACCATGTGATCTCTGTGATCATTCACAGATTTCACACGTAGTAAGCAATGTCAGAAGTGACATCTTGCTTACTACTCTGCATGGGATCACTGATTGGCCAATCAGTGATCACATGATCGGGGCCTCGTACAGAGGTCCTGTCCGATGATCGGTGTTCCGACACAGCGGGCACCGGATCGTGGTGCTGCGCGCTCCCTGGGATGCACATGTAAAATAAATTTTTTACATTTGTTATATAATATTTTATTAGTATATTAATATATTTTTTTTAAATAAATAAAATTATATATTAAAAATATAATTATATTATATAACAAATGTAAAAAAATAAAAAAATTTATTTTACATCAGGATAGATTATCTCTCTGTTCCGATTTAAAATGCGTTTTTATTTTTTTACATTTGTTATATAATATTAGCATATTATCTAAAAAAAAAAAAAAAAAAAAAAGTGTGTGTATATATTTTTTTATCTCTCACATATTATATAACAAATGTAAAAAAAAATAAATGTATTTTAAATCAGGATAAATAATCTATCTCTCTGTTCTGATGTAAAATACATGTTAATTTTTTTACATTTGTTATATAATATGTGAGAGATAAAAAAATATATACACACACTTTTTTTTTTTTTTTTTTTTAAATAATATGCTAATATTATATAACAAATATAAAAAATAAAAATGCATTTTAAATCAGAACAGAGAGATAATCTATCCTGATGTAAAATAAATTTTTTATTTTTTTTTACATTTGTTATATAATATTACTATAATTTTTTTAATATAAAATATATTTTAAAGAAAGCATTTTACATCAAAACAGATATATATATTTATTATCTCTATCTAGATCTCTCTCACACCTGTTTTGATGTAATATAAAATTATTTTTTTTTAACATTTGTTATATAATATTAGTATAATTTTTTTTTTATAAAAAAAAATATATATATTAAAAAAAGTATTTTACATCAGAACAGGTGTGTGTATGTATATCTCTCTCTCACACCTGTTCTGATGAAATATAAAATTATTTTTTTTTACATTTGTTATATAATATTTTATTAGTATATTAATATATTTTTTTAAATAAATAAAATTATATATTAAAAATATAATTATATTATATAACAAATGTAAAAAAATAAAAAATTTATTTTACATCAGGATAGATTATCTCTCTGTTCTGATTTAAAATGCATTTTTATTTTTTATATTTGTTATATAATATTAGCATATTATCTAAAAAAAAAAAAAAGTGTGTATATATATTTTTTTATCTCTCACATATTATATAACAAATGTAAAAAAATTAACATGTATTTTACATCAGAACAGAGAGATAGATTATTTATCCTGATTTAAAATACATTTATTTTTTTTTACATTTGTTATATAATATGTGAGAGATAAAAAAATATATATACACACTTTTTTTTTTTTTTTTTTTTTAAATAATATGCTAATATTATATAACAAATGTAAAAAAATAAAAATGCATTTTAAATCAGAACAGAGAGATAATCTATCCTGATGTAAAATACATTTTTTATTTTTTTTTACATTTGTTATATAATATTACTATAATTTTTTTAATATAAAATATATATTAAAGAAAGCATTTTACATCAAAACAGATATATATATTTATTATCTCTATCTAGATCTCTCTCACACCTGTTTTGATGTAATATAAAATTATTTTTTTTTAACATTTGTTATATAATATTAGTATAATTTTTTTTTTTATAAAAAAAAATATATATATTAAAAAAAGTATTTTACATCAGAACAGGTGTGTGTATGTATATCTCTCTCTCACACCTGTTTTGATGAAATATAAAATTATTTTTTTTTACATTTGCTATAGAATATTAGTATAATATATTAAAAAATAAATAAAAATAATATTATACTAATAAAATATTATATAACAAATGTAAAAAAAAATAATTTTATATTTCATCAAAACAGGTGAGAGAGAGACTAGATAGAGATAATAATATATATCTGTTTTGATGTAAAATGCTTTCTTTAATATATATTTTATATTAAAAAAATTATAGTAATATTATATAACAAATGTAAAAAAAAATAAAAAATGTATTTTACATCAGGATAGATTATCTCTCTGTTCTGATTTAAAATGCATTTTTATTTTTTTACATTTGTTATATAATATTAGCATATTATCTAAAAAAAAAAAAAAAAAAAAGTGTGTATATATATTTTTTTATCTCTCACATATTATATAACAAATGTAAAAAAAAAATAATTTTATATTTCATCAGAAACAGGTGAGAGAGAGAGATATACATACACACACCTGTTCTGATGTAAAATACTTTTTTTAATATATATATTTTTTTTATAAAAAAAAAATTATACTAATATTATATAACAAATGTAAAAAATAAAAGTTATTTTACATCAGAACAGTTGTCCCCCAATGGAAGATTTCCACTATTCCTGTTCTGGTGACAAAGTAAAATTTCGGATTTTCCAGCATTTTCTATCCCAGTAACAATTATCAGCAAGAAAGAGCGAATCAAATTGAGCCGAGGCCCCGACACTCCCCCACTCTGCTCAGAAGTCGAGGTTTCGGCACCCCACAACACGGCGCTATGATTGGTGTCACTCAGACTTGCCTCTAAATAGGAAACTTTCAGCAGAAATTCCCAGTCCGCCCGATGTTCGATTTCACTAAACAAAGCTTTGATCACTCTGGGGATGACGCCCACGATTGGCTCGTTCTCCTGGTCATGGGTATAGGCTCCTCCCATGGAGTAGGTCTTCCTGACCCGGTTTGGCCCATAGGCGAGCACCGTCGCATTGTAACCTAAATAGGAGAAGAATGGAATACGAGATGACAGCTGGAGGTCGGCACAACGAACGATTACTGATCAGCCACGGAGGATACACAACTCTGAGCACCAAATACCTCCCCCAACATTGCCTAGTGACATCACTTCCACCCCAACCCAGCTAAGCCCCACCAACCCAATCCAACCCAACCAGGCCCCGCCACGTCCCCGCCAGCCCAGCATGGCCAGACCAGGCCCCGCCACGTCCCCGCCAGCCCGGCCCGGCCCCGCCCCCACCAGCCCGGCCCCGCCACGTCCCCACCAGCCCGGCCCCGCCACGTCCCCACCAGCCCGGCCAGACCAGGCCCCACCAGCCCGGCCAGACCAGGCCCCACCAGCCCGGCCAGACCAGGCCCCACGTCCCCACCAGCCAGGCCCAGCCCGGCCAGACCAGGCCCCGCCACGTCCCCACCAGCCCGGCCAGACCAGGCCCCGCCACGTCCCCACCAGCCCGGCCAGACCAGGCCCCGCCACGTCCCCACCAGGCCCGGCCAGACCAGGCCCCGCCACGTCCCCACCAGCCCGGCCAGACCCAGCCCCGCCACGTCCCCACCAGCCCGGCCAGACCAGGCCCCGCCCCCACCAGCCCGGCCAGACCAGGCCCCGCCCCCACCAGCCCGGCCAGACCAGGCCCCGCCACGTCCCCACCAGCCCGGCCAGACCAGGCCCCGCCACGTCCCCACCAGCCCGGCCAGACCAGGCCCCGCCACGTCCCCACCAGCCCGGCCAGACCAGGCCCCGCCCCCACCAGCCCAGCCAGACCAGGCCCCGCCATGTCCCCACCAGCCCAGCCAGACCAGGCCCCGCCACGTCCCCACCAGCCCAGCCAGACCAGGCCCCGCCACGTCCCCACCAGCCCAGCCAGACCAGGCCCCGCCACGTCCCCACCAGCCCAGCCAGACCAGGCCCCGCCACGTCCCCACCAGCCCAGCCAGACCAGGCCCCGCCACGTCCCCACCAGCCCAGGCCCCGCCACGTCCCCACCAGCCCAGCCAGACCAGGCCCCGCCACGTCCCCACCAGCCCAGCCAGACCAGGCCCCGCCACGTCCCCACCAGCCCAGCCAGACCAGGCCCCGCCACGTCCCCACCAGCCCAGCCAGACCAGGCCCCGCCACGTCCCCACCAGCCCAGCCAGACCAGGCCCCGCCACGTCCCCACCAGCCCAGCCAGACCAGGCCCCGCCACGTCCCCACCAGCCCAGTCCGGCCTAGCCAGACCAGGCCCCGCCCCCCCAGTCCGGCCTAGCCAGACCAGGCCCCCCAACAGCCCCGCCACGTCCCCACCGCCCAGCACAGCCAGGCCCCGCCACGTCCCCACCAGCCCAGCACAGCCAGGCCCCGCCACGTCCCCACCAGCCCAGCACAGCCAGACCAGGCCCCGCCCCCACCAGCCCAGCCAGCCCAGGACCCACCACGTCCCCACCAGCCCAGCACAGCCAGACCAGGCCCCGCCCCCAACAGCCCAGCCAGGCCCTGCCAACCCAACCCAGCCAGGCCAGGCCTCACCAAGTCTTCACCAACCCAGCCCTGCTCGGTCCCGCCACCCCATCCGATCACAGCAGGGGGTGGGAGCGGGTACCCGCTCCTCAAAGGTGCCAATCTTTAATGGGGAGCAGGGGACCAGTCTTTAAAGCAGAACTTCCCCTTGTGGGTGGAGTTCCGCATTAGGACAAGTTTGCGAACGTCCTTTTTACGGCGTGGATCCAGATGAAGCGATGTGAGCGAAACGCGTTGATCCCGTACGCCCATTTATCATCCACACACAGAGATCTCACGACTTTCGATGCATTAGGGCTCCTGATCACAATGCGATGGTATATTGGACGCTCCGCCACGGACGTGGAACGTTCTGTGTCTGGCGGGCGGGACTTACTTTAAACAGCCCCTGAATGAGCGGTGCGACAGCCGAGGTATAGACCTCCTCCTGCTCGGTGGTCGGGTCAAAGACGTAGTCGTAGGTGAACGCCTTCTCATTACCGACAATCACCTGAAACAACAAAGCACCGTCAATGTCTGCGAATGGCGGACAGGAGGAGCGCGCGGCGCGGACAGGAGGAGCGCGCGGCGCGGACAGGAGGAGCGCGCGGCGCGGACAGGAGGAGCGCGCGGCGCGGACAGGAGGAGCGCGGAGTACCTGAGGGCTCTCTGGGGACGAAGGTCAGGCAGCTCTTACAGCCTTCATTCAGTTCTTTGCTGACCAAAGGGCGGCACCTCAAAGCCACTCGAACCGGGATCCCTTCATCCTTTCCCATGGCGCACCGAAACCGACCTTCCAAAGAAGAGGAGACAGGTCACCGACTACAGAGACAGTCTGATGTGTACAATCTGTGACTGGAGGAGAGGTGCATGAATGATACAATCTCCCTGCTCCAAGCGCAGTGCGGTTTGCATTCAATGATGACAAATACAAGAGATTTTCTGAATAAAGGAGGAGCAGAGGCTCAGTATAATGCAGTAGAGTCCTGGAGTAAACAAGAAGCCCTCCGATTTGATTGTGGGAGGGGGCGGGGCAGATGAATGTCACCAACTTCCTCCTTCAAGCAGAGGGCGGTATGTATTTAGTGGTTAGAATACAAGATTTTTTCTGAATTGAGGAGGAGCAGAGGCTCACTATAATCTAGTAGAGTCCTGGAGTAAACAATAAGACCTCTGGGGGGGTGGGGCAGATGAATGTCACCAACTTCCTCCTCCAAGCACAGTACGGTTTGCCTTCAGTGAAGAGAACACAAGACATTTTCTGAATGGAGGAAGTACAGAGGCATCACAGTCATTCCAGTTATGGGTGGAATTGGCTTCTGAGGCCCTATGTCCAGTATACCGGAGTCCATATGTAAACAGTGATTGGAGGAGGGGGTGAATGAATGTCACAATCTCCTTCCTCCGAATCCCACAGCAGTTTACATTCAATGATGGGAACACAAGACATTTTCTGAATGGAGGAGGTACAGAGACGTCAGTCATTCCAGTTACGGGTGGAATTGGCTTCTGAGGCCCTATGTCCAGTATACCGGAGTCCATATGTAAACAGTGTGACATTCATTCGCCCCTCCTCCAATCACTGTTTACATATAGACTCTGGTATACTGGATATAGGGCCTCAGAAGCCAATTCCACCCATAACTGGAATGACTGTGATGTCTCTGTACCTCCTCCATTCAGAAAATGTCTTGTGTTCCCATCACTGAATGTACACTGCCTTGTGATTTGGGAAAAGGAGATTGATTGGAGGAGGGGCGAATGAATGTCACAATCTCCTTCCTCCGAATCCCACAGCGGTTTACATTCAGTGATGGGAACACAAGACATTTTCTGAATGGAGGAGGTACAGAGACATCACTCATTCCAGTTATGGGTGGAAATTGGCTTCTGAGGCCCTATGTCCAGTATACCGGAGTCTATATGTAAACAGTGATTGGAGGAGGGGCGAATGAAGGTCCCAATCTCATTCCATCACAGAGCAGTTTGCATTCAGTGATGGGAATACAAGACATTTTCTGAATGGAGGAGGAACAGAGGCACCACGATCACTTCAATTTGGGGTGGAAATAGATTCTGAGGACTGGAGTCCATATGGCAGCTCTCCCCCGTCACACTTGGCGACAATGATGAACGTGGCCCTCTAGGCCATTTTGTGTGGCCCTCGCACCTCTCCTGCAGCTCCGCCCCCAGCTTCTGAGATAAGGGGGGGAGGGGTGCACTGTGATGTAAGGGAGGGTGGGGGACTCTTGAAATTTGAAGTGTGGGGGGGGGGGGGGGGGGGGGGGCGCTGGTATCATCCACCAGAAACTTCACTGGAGACGGCTCAGGCAGGACACCACGGCAGAGCCGTCACCAATCTTGTGGATGATCCCCGCGGTGGGCGGAGCATTTATATTACATACACATCCAACCGGCCAGAATGACGCGGCCCACATTAAAATTGAGCGACACCCCTTCTATAGCCCCGCCCCCCATGTTTCTCCTCTGATATCTGTAGGAAAAAAAAAAAAAAAGGAAGCAGAAAGATACAAAGTGTCTAGAGGAGAAGTCTGTAGAAAAAAAAATTTAAAAAAAGGACGGCAATTTTTTATTTTTTCCCCTCTTCTCATAAAAAAAAAGTTTTAGAAGAGGCCAGACCTTCAAGTGGAATTTTATTTTAATATTTTTTGTTTTCTTAATCCCCAATAATTTAGTGAATGCTCAGTGGGAAATATAAAAAAAAAAAAAAAAGCTGCTAGGTAAAGCCAATCCAAAAAGAATAAAGAAGAATAATATAATATAATAATAATAATAATAATAATAATAAAGAAGAATAATAATAATAAAGAAGAATAATAATAATAAAGAAGAAGAATATAATATAATAATAATAATAATAATAAAGAAGAATAATAATAATAAAGAAGAAGAATATAATATAATAATAATAATAATAATAAAGAAGAATAATAATAATAAAGAAGAATAATAATAATAAAGAAGAATAATATAATATAATAATAATAATAATAATAATAAAGAAGAATAATAATAATAAAGAAGAATAATATAATATAATAATAATAATAATAATAAAGAAGAATAATAATAATAAAGAAGAATAATATAATATAATAATAATAATAATAAAAAAGAAGAAGAATATAATAATAATAAAGAAGAAAATTTATATATAAATGTATTTTACATCAGAACAGGTGTGTATATATATTTCTATCTATATATCTGTTTTGATGTAAAATACATTTTTTTTACATTTGTTATATAATATTAGTATAATTATATATTTTTTTATATATTAGTATTTAAAAAAAATAATATTATATCTACCTTTTTTTGGTGATTTTACCTAGCAGCTTTTTTTCCCCCCACTGAGCATTCACTCCATATATATATATAATTTTTTTATTTTTTATTTTATTATAAATAACTTTTTTTACAAGAAAAAAAAAAAAATCTGCATTTATTTTTGCTAGAAAATAGCTTAGAACCTTAAAAAAAAAAAAAGAAAAAAAAAAAGAAGAAAGATACAAAGTGTCCAGAAAAAAAAAAAGAAAAAAAAAAAAAAAGGGCAATTTTTATTTTTTCCCCTCTTCTCGTAAAAAAAAAAACATTTTAGAAGAGGCCAGACCTTCAAGTAAATAGTGAAGTGGGATTTTATATATAAAAAAAATATATAATTATACTATTATATAACAAATGTAACAAAAAATGTATTTTACATCAGAACAGATATATATACACACACACGTTCTAATGTAAAATACATTTTTTATTACATTTGTTATATAATATTAGTATAATTATATATTTTTTTATATAATAGTATTTAAAAAATAATAATATTATATCTACCTTTTTTTGGTGATTTTACCTAGCAGCTTTTTTCCCCCCCACTGAGCATTCACTCCATATATATAATTTTTTTATTTTTTATTTTATTATAAATAACTTTTTTTTACAAGAATAAAAAAAAAATCTGCATTTATTTTTGCTAGAAAATAGCTTAGAACCTTAAAAAAAAAAAAAAAAAAAAAAAAGAAGAAGAAGAAGAAGAAGAAGAAGAAGAAAGATACAAAGTGTCTAGAGGAAAAGTCTGTAGAAAAAAAAAAAAAAGGCAATTTTTTATTTTTTCCCCTCTTCTCGTAAAAAAAAAAAACATTTTAGAAGAGGCCAGACCTTCAAGTAAATAGTGAAGTGGGATTTTATATATAAAAAAAAAAATATATAATTATACTATTATATAACAAATGTAACAAAAAATGTATTTTACATCAGAACAGATATACACACACACACGTTCTAATGTAAAATACATTTTTTGTTACATTTGTTATATAATATTAGTATAATTAGATATTTTTTTATATATTAGTATTTAAAAAAAAATAATATATCTACCTTTTTTTGGTGATTTTACCTAGCAGCTTTTTTTCCCCCACTGAGCATTCACTCCATATATATAATTTTTTTATTTTATTATAAATAACTTTTTTTACAAGAATAAAAAAAAAATCTGCATTTATTTTTGCTAGAAAATAGCTTAGAACCTTAAAAAAAAAAAAGAAAAAAAAAAAAAGAAAAAAAAAGGGCAATTTATTATTTTTTCCCCTCTTCTCGTAAAAAAAAAAAAAAAACGTTTTAGAAGAGGCCAGACCTTCAATTAAATAGTGAAGTGGGATTTTATATATAAAAAAAATATATAATTATGCTAATATTATATAACAAATGTAACAAAAAATGTATTTTACATCAGAACAGATATACACACACACACGTTCTAATGTAAAATACATTTTTTATTACATTTGTTATATAATATTAGCATAATTATATATTTTTTTATATATTAGTATTTAAAAAAAATAATATTCTATATATTTTTTTTTGGGTTGATTTTACCTAGCAGCTTTTTATCCCACTGAGCATTCACTCAATATAAATTATATATATATATTTCTTGTTTATATAAATAGCTTTTTTTACGAGAAGAAAAAAAATCTGCATTTATTTTTGCTAGAAAATAGCTTAGAACCTCAAAAAAAAAAAAAAAAAAAAAATAATAATTTATTTTTTCTCCTCTTTTCATAAAAAAAAAAAACCAAAAAAGTTTTAGAAGAGGCCAGACCTTCAAGTGGATAGTGAAGTGGAATTTTATTTTAATATTCTTTGTTTTCTTAATCCCCAAACATTTAGTGAATGCTCAGTGGGAAATAAAAAAAAGCTGCTAGGTAAAACCAACCCAAAAAAAAAAAAAAAAATAGAATATTATTTTTTTAAATACTAATATATATATAAAAAAAAAAAAAAAAAAAAAAGATTATACTAATATTATATAACAAATGTAATGAAAAATGTATTTTACATCAGAACAGATATATAGATATATATACACACCTGTTTTGATGTAAAATACATTTTTTTATATATTAGTATTTAAAAAAAATATATTTTTTTTTTGGGTTGGTTTTACCTAGCAGCTTTTTTTTCCCCCACTGAGCATTCACTCAAAAAAAAAAAAAAAATATAATAATAATAATAATAATAATAGAAAAAAAAAAATATATATATATATTTATTATAAATAACTTTTTACGAGAAGAAAAAAAAAATCTGCATTTATTTTTGCTAGAAAATAGCTTAGAACCTCAAAAAAAAAAAAAAAAAATTTATTTTTTCCCCTCTTTTCATAAAAAAAAAAACAAAAGTTTTAGAAGAGGCCAGACCTTCAAGTGGAATTTTATTTTAATATTCTTTGTTTTCTTAATCCCCAAACATTTAGTGAATGCTCAGTGGGAAATAAAAGAAAGCTGCTAGGTAAAACCAACCCAAAAAAAAAAAAAAAATAGAATATTATTTTTTTTAAATACTAATATAAAAAAAAAAGATATAATTATACTAATATTATATAACAAATGTAATGAAAAATGTATTTTACATCAGAACAGATGTATAGATATATACACACACACCTGTTTTGATGTAAAATACATTTTTTAATATATTAGTATTTAAAAAAAATATTTTTTTTTTTTTGGGTTGGTTTTACCTAGCAGCTTTTTTTTCCCCCACTGAGCATTCACTCAAAATATATATATATATTTTTTTTTTTTTTATTATAAATAACTTTTTACGAGAAGAAAAAAAAAATCTGCATTTATTTTTGCTAGAAAAAAAGCTTAGAACCTCAAAAAAAAAACAAAAAAAAAAAACACCAAAACAAAACAAACCAAACAAACAAACAAACAAACAAACAAACAAACAAAAAAAAAAAAAAAAAAAAAAAAAAAAAAAAAAATCGCAGTCTTGACCTTTTATAAGTTGCAGTGTACAAGAGGACTTATCCTCCATTCACACTTCTGCGACTTTGGGGTCCAAAGTCACATGACAAGTCACCCCCCCTCCCCCATGTTCCCCAATGGGTACCATTCATATCTGTGGGACTACAAAGTGGTTCCCGCACTACGTTGGTCCGGCTTTCGAGGACCATAGACTTCAATGTAAACCCTCCAAAGTCGCTTGAAAGTCACACCTGAGTGTTGTGTGTGCGACTTTGTAGATCACAAACAATTATCCTCGGTCAAAGCCAAAGTTGCAAAAAAAAAAAAAAAAAAATAGTACAACTGTGAATGATGGAGCCTGGCTGGAAATTAAAAAGTTCTATAAAAAAAAAATTTGAAAAAAAAAAAAAAATTCACAACTGTGAATGCAGCCTGTCTGTAAAGTTCTATAAAAAAAACAAACAGATAAAAAAAAAAAAAAAAATTTATATATATATATATATATATATCACACAAAAAAGAAAAAAAATATATAAAAAAACACAAAAACAAAAAAACACCACAGGACGCAGGAAACGACAGGAAATCCCTGGTTGTCATCAGACCCAGCGGGAGATTTCCCTTCACATCCTGTTCTGGTGACAACCCCAAATGTTTACATTTTCTTTGTACTTTCCTTGTACAGAGGGCGAATAGTGGGGATGAATCCCCGATTTGGGACGCAGACAACGATGGGAAATCCTCCAAATGTTGGGGTTGTCACCAGAACAGGAAGCAGAGGGAATCCTCCCCAGTGGGGACACCAGTTGTGACAACAACTTGGGATTTGCTCGGACTTCCTGTTGTGGGGGATGGGACCGGAAGTGAAATCTCTACAATGGGGACACCTGACAGGGGCTCTAACACCACCCCCCCCCCCGCTCCAGGGGGGTCCTGTGTGCCCCCAATATTTCTGCTGAGGGGTCAGTCACGTCTTCCTCCTGGGGCCCCCGGACCCTCATTCTATCACGGCCATGACAGACCGACCCCTCCCCCCCTTGTCTGTACAGAGTCTCCTCTGGTTGGGGGGGGGTTAGGATACAAGAAGGGGTGCATGACACACCTCCCCCCTCCTCAGGCCTCATCTCCCCTCCCCGCCATCATCACCCCGGCTCACCTCTCACCGTGCCCGGTCCGCTCCTCCTCAGCCCTGGGCCGCTGTACCTACTACTACCGCCAAGATTTCAAATCGGAAACAGCCAATCAAATCCTTCCTGACGTCAACCCCCCAGCCGCCGTAGACAGGGACTGAAAGGAAAAGGGCGTGGAGAACGCGGAATTTCGCGGCCATCTTTGTTAAGGGCGCAACGCCCTCTTTCCAGTATTTTTTTCGTGCTTTATGATACTTGTATCGCACTGAGTGCGGGCGGGCGGCGCTTCTATTTACGAATGAGATTTGGTACGCGAATATTTATAGCACTGCTCAATCACTAGTCAAGACATCTTTTTTTTTTTGCCCTCATCTAACATGGTCGCTCGGCTTCCGCCAGCCCAGGCTACCCGAAGCGTCAAATGAGAGATAATCAAACCATCGCACATCCGGCTTTGGAACGCTCAACCAATGGCTGGTTGCGAACAACGTGCTTTAGCCAATCAGCGTGAAGAAGCCCCAAAAACGAAGGGGGCGGGCGGACGGGTTGCCAGGTGACCCGTAAGCGCCGGTGCGGTGGCTCCTTTCTGTACAATACTGTCGGGACGCACACCGGGGTCACCCCAGACTTCGCACATAACTACCTACTGAGGGGGGGGTCTGTTTTTTTGAGGGGTTACAGCTTAGACTGTGTATTCTCCGCCCACTGAAATCACTTCCGGGTGTGTGCTGTGAACCGGAAGTAATGTTATGGTGTCACCGGTGGGAGTTCTGATTCCTGGCTGTGATTAGTCCGTGTAGGGATGGAGGGGAGGCCTACCTATGAGGATTACCCGTACCCTGTGGTCTTCCTGCCCCCCTATGAGAACCCCCCGGCCTGGATCCCCCTGCAGGAGGTGAGAGCTGTCACTTTGGGGGCCTTTAAAATAGACTCCGCCCAACTGCAACATCAGAATATGGGGTGGGGCTTAAAGTGTAACTACAAGCCAAACTTTTTTTTAGTGTTGGATGGAGGGGAGGGACGAGACCCCCTGGCAGGTTTTTGTTACCGTCTGTGTCCCCCTTGGGGAGATTTCTCTTTACTTCCTGTCCCAGAGACAAACCAGGAAGTGAGAGGAAATTCCTCAGAACGTGTATCCCCATTGGGGAGATTTCCCCTCATTTCCTGTGTCAGAACCAAAATAGGAAGTGAAGGGGAATCCCTGGTTGTCACCAGAAGTGTCCCCATTGGAAGATTACACCGTGATTGGTAATGGTGTGGGGGGTTGTTAGGTCTCGTCAGGTGTTAGTGTTGGGTGTCGGATGTCAATGTTGGATGTTAGGTGTCACGTGTCGGGTGTCAGATGTCGGTGTCGGGTGTCAGTGTGGGGTGTCAGATGTCAGTGTGGGGTGTCAGATGTCGGTGTCGGGTGTCAGATGTCGGTGTCGGGTGTCAGTGTGGGGTGTCAGATGTCAGTGTCAGGTGTCAGTGTGGGGTGTCAGATGTCGGTGTCGGGTGTCAGTGTGGGGTGTCAGATGTCGGTGTCGGGTGTCAGTGTGGGGTGTCAGATGTCGGGTGTCAGTGTGGGGTGTCAGATGTCGGGTGTCAGTGTGGGGTGTCGGGTGTTAGTGTGGGGTGTCGGATGTCTGTGGGGTGTCGGATGTCTGTGGGGTGTCGGGTGTCAGTGTGGGGTGTCGGGTGTCAGTTTGGGGTGTCGGGTGTCAGTGTGGGGTGTCAGATGTCAGTGTCGGATGTCTGTGGGGTGTCGGGTGTCAGATGTCGGTGTCACGTGTCAGTGTCGGGTGTCAGTGTGGGGTGTCGGATGTCTGTGGGGTGTCAGTTGTCAGTGTCGGGTGTCAGTGTGGAATGTCGGGTGTCAGTGTGGGGTGTCAGATGTCGGTGTCACGTGTCAGTGTCGGGTGTCAGTGTGGGGTGTCGGATGTCTGTGGGGTGTCAGTTGTCAGTGTCGGGTGTCAGTGTGGAATGTCGGGTGTCAGTGTGGGGTGTCAGTTGTCAGTGTCGGGTGTCAGTGTGGGGTGTCGGATGTCTGTGGGGTGTCAGTTGTCAGTGTCGGGTGTCAGTTCTGTATCTGATAATCTGGGTTTCTTGTCTCCGCAGAGAGTGTACAGCTCGGATTACAACAATGAGCTCTCACACTTCCTCCCCCGCTCCATCCTGCTGAAGAAACCTCCGGGGGCCCAGGTCAGTCCAATGGGAGGAACCCAGGAAGCCCCATAGCGGGGTCTGTGGGTGGGGTGTGGCCTACATACCTGGGAGCCCCCCTACTCTAAACCGTAGAGTCACAGGCCACTCCCCTTCTTTCTCCCGAGATACCCAGAAGTACTGACTCCCCCTCTCCACCCTCACAGATACCCAGAAGTACTAACCCCCCCCCCCCCAGATAACTGGAAGTACTGACCCCCCACAGATACCCAGAATTTCTGACCCCCCCAGATACCTGGAAGCTGGAAGTACCTACACCCCCCCCAGATACCCGGAAGTACTGACTCCCCCTCTCCACCCCCACAGATACCTAGAAGTACTAACCCCCCCCCCCCCCAGATAACTGGAAGTACTGACCCCCCCCCAGATACCTGGAAGCTGGAAGTACTTACACCCCCCCCCAGATACCTGGAAGTACTGACCCCCCACAGATACCCAGAATTTCTGACCCCCCCAGATACCTGGAAGCTGGAAGTACCTACACCCCCCCCAGATACCTGGAAGTACTGACCCCCCCACAGATACCCGGAAGTACTGACTCCCCCTCTCCACCCCCACAGATACCTAGAAGTACTAACCCCCCCCCCAGATACCTGGAAGCTGGAAGTACTTACACCCCCCCCCCCCAGATACCTGGAAGTACTGACCCCCCACAGATACCAAGAATTATTGACCCCCCTACCCCACATATCTGGAAGTACTGACACCACACACACGTATACCTGGAAGTACTGACTCCCCCTCTCCACCCTTACAGATACCCAGAAGTAATATTGAAAGCAAAATCCCCCGTCCATCCATCCCCCATCCATCCATCCCCCATCCATCCCTCCATCCATCCATGTCCCCATGCTTTATTTGCTGAGATATCACTTTGAAACACCCCCTCCTGCTAGCATTCCTGGCAGTGGCCATCTTGAGTAAGGGCGGGTGATTCATGTAGCCTTTACTTCCTGGAATCCATCTGCCCTTCGCTCAGGCATGCAGGCAGGAGGGCGTGCTTAGCTGAGACAGCCCCTCCCACCTCCTGAAGGCTCCTGGGAGGGATGACCTTTTCCTAGGCCAGAAACCAGGAAGTGCCTGAAGAAATGAAAAAAAAAATGTCTTTGTATTGGAAGCGCTATGTTAGCTGCTCCCTGATTGGCTGCCTCCCTGATTGGCTGTCTCCCTCGCCGTATTCCTTCTGTCTCTGACTGTTCCTTCTGTGATTGTAGCTGGGATTCAATATCCGAGGAGGGAAGGCGTCGCAGCTCGGGATCTTCATCTCCAAGGTATGGACTGAGGAACGGGGGCGACTTCTAGAAGTGCCCGTCACACCGCCGCCATTTGTGTGCGATTTCAGCGCGATTTCTGAAGACTTTTATTTCATCGATTTCTTGCCATTTGCAGTGCGATTTCTATTCCATGTCTGTGAAATCGCAATAAAACGGCAGGAAAAGTTAGCGAGGAAGACTTTAGAAATCGCATGTTTTCAGACGCCGACATTCACATTCATTAGATGCGATTTCAGGTGAGATTTCAATTCGCAAATCGCAATCTGAAATCGCACCGTATGACTGGGCACTTCCTGGTTTCACTTCTCTGTATTCCCGAGTCAGGAAGGACGACATTCTTTGTATTGTTCATTTTATTTGTTCAAGGAAACTTGTAAGATTGAAATCACAATCTGAAATCTCACCTGAACTCTCACCTGAACTCTCGCCTGAACTCTCGCCTGAACTCTCGCCTGAACTCTCGCCTGAACTCTCGCCTGAACTCTCGCCTGAACTCTCGCCTGAACTCTCGCCTGAACTCTCGCCTGAACTCTCGCCTGAAATCGCAATCTGAAATCGCAATCTGAAATCTCGCCTGAAATCTCGCCTGAAATCTCGCCTGAAATCGCAATCTGAAATCTCACCTGAAATCACACATGAAATTTCACCTCAATTCTTGCCTGAAATCTCACTTGAAATCTCACCTGAAATCGCACCTGAAATTTCACCTGAAATCGCAATCTGAAATCTCACCTGAAATCACAATCTGAAATCTCACCTGAAATCGCAATCTGAAATCGCAATCTGAAATCTCACCTGAAATCGCAATCTAAAATCTCACCTGAAATCTCACTTGAAATTTCACCTGAATTCTTGCCTGAAATCGCACCTGAAATCGCACCTGAAATTGCAATCTGAAATCTCACCTGAAATCGCACCTGAAATTTCACCTGAAATCGCAATCTGAAATCTCACCTGAAATCACAATCTGAAATCTCACCTGAAATCGCAATCTGAAATCGCAATCTGAAATCTCACCTGAAATCGCAATCTAAAATCTCACCTGAAATCTCACTTGAAATTTCACCTGAATTCTTGCCTGAAATCGCACCTGAAATCGCACCTGAAATTGCAATCTGAAATCTCACCTGAAATCGCAATCTGAAATCTCGCCTGAAATCGCAATCTGAAATCTCGCCTGAAATCGCAATCTGAACTCTCACCTGAACTCTCACCTGAACTCTCACCTGAAATGACACATGAAATCGCAATCTGAAATCGCAATCTGAAATCTCACCTGAAATCGCAATCTGAAATCGCAATCTGAAATCGCAATCTGAAATCTCACCTGAAATCACACTTGAAATTTCACCTCAATTCTTGCCTGAAATCTCACTTGAAATCTCACCTGAAATCGCACCTGAAATCGCAATCTGAAATCTCACCTGAATCGCAACCTGAAATCGCAATCTGAAATCTCACCTGAAATCACAATCTGAAATCTCACCTGAAATCACACATGAAATCTCACCTGAATTCTTGCCTGAAATCTCACCTGAAATCGCAATCTGAAATCTCACCTGAAATCACACATGAAATTTCACCTGAATTCTTGCCTGAAATCGCAATCTGAAATCTCACCTGAAATCGCAATCTGAAATCTCACCTGAAATCACAATCTGAAATCTCGCCTGAAATTGCACCTGAAATCTCGCCTGAAAGCGCAATCTGAAATCTCGCCTGAAAGCGCAATCTGAAATCGCAATCTGACATCTCACTTGAAATCGCAATCTGAAATCTCGCCTGAAATCGCAATCTGAAATCTCAATCTGAAATCTCACCTGAAATCGCAATCTGAAATCGCAATCTGAAATCGCAATCTGAAATCTCACCTGAAATCACACATGAAATTTCACCTCAATTCTTGCCTGAAATCTCACCTGAAATCTCACCTGAAATCGCACCTGAAATCTCACCTGAAATCGCACCTGAAATCTCACCTGAAATCGCAATCTGAAATCTCACCTGAAATCACACATGAAATTTCACCTCAATTCTTTCCTTAAATCTCACCTGAAATCTCACCTGAATTCTTGCCTGAAATCTCACTTGAAATCTCACCTGAAATCGCAATCTGAAATCTCACCTGAAATCACACATGAAATTTCACCTGAATTCTTGCCTGAAATCGCAATCTGAAATCTCACCTGAAATCGCAATCTGAAATCTCACCTGAAATCGCAATCTGAAATCTCACCTGAAATCGCAATCTGAAATCGCAATCTGAAATCGCAATCTGAAATCTCACCTGAAATCACACATGAAATTTCACCTCAATTCTCGCCTGAAATCTCACCTGAAATCTCACCTGAAATCGCACCTGAAATCTCACCTGAAATCGCACCTGAAATCTCACCTGAAATCGCAATCTGAAATCTCACCTGAAATCACACATGAAATTTCACCTCAATTCTTTCCTTAAATCTCACCTGAAATCTCACCTGAATTCTTGCCTGAAATCTCACTTGAAATCTCACCTGAAATCGCAATCTGAAATCTCACCTGAAATCACACATGAAATTTCACCTGAATTCTTGCCTGAAATCGCAATCTGAAATCTCGCCTGAAATTGCAATCTGAAATCGCAATCTGACATCTCACTTGAAATCGCAATCTGAAATCTCGCCTGAAATCGCAACCTGAAATCTCACCTGAAATCTCAATCTGAAATCTCAATCTGAAATCTCGCCTGAAATCTCATTTGAAATCTCACCTGAAATCGCAATCTGAAATCTCGCCTGAAATCTTGCCTGAAATCTCGCCTGAAATCTCACTTGAAATCTCACCTGAAATTGCAATCTGAAATCGCACCTGAAATCTCAATCTGAAATCGCACCTGAAATCTCACCTGAAATCTCAATCTGAAATCGCACCTGAAATCTCGCCTGAAATCGCAATCTGAAATCTCGCCTGAAATATCACCTGAAATCGCAATCTGAAATCTCACCTGAAATCACATGTAAAATCTCGCCTGAAATCTCACTTGAAATCTCACTTGAAATCTCACCTGAAATCGCAATCTGAACTCTCACCTGAACTCTCACCTGAACTCTCACCTGAAATCGCAATCTGAAATCACACCTGAAATCACACATGAAATTTCACCTGAATTCTTGCCTGAAATCTCACTTGAAATCTCGCCTGAAATCGCAATCTGAAATCTCGCCTGAAATCTCACTTGAAATCGCAATCTGAAATCTCACCTGAAATCTCACCTGAAATCGCAATCTGAAATCGCAATCTGAAATCTCGCCTGAAATCTCACTTGAAATCTCACCTGAAATTGCAATCTGAAATCACAATTTGAAATCGCACCTGAAATCTCAATCTGAAATCTCAATCTGAAATCGCACTGTATGACCGGGCACTTCCTGGTTTCACTTCTCTGAGTCAGGAAGGACGACATTTTTATTTGTTCGAGGAAACTTGTAAGACTGCGAATTGAAATCACATCTAATGAATGTGAATGTCGGCGTCTGAACACGTGCGATTTTCTGCGGCGCGATTTCTAAACTCGTTGTTGCGTGACTTTTTCTGCAGTTTTGTTGCGATTTCACAGACATAGACTAGAACGGAAATTGCGCCGTAAATCGCGAGAAATCTTTGAAAGACTTCACAAGTCGCAATAAAGTCTTCAGAAATCGCACACAAAGCATGAGCTCCCCTCCAATCTCTGCTCACTGAATTGTATTGACAGCAGCAGGAGCCAATGGCTGTGTCTGCTGCCTATCTGTCCTGTCGGTGCGGGGAGAGAGCTGTGACTGATGGGCACTCAGGAATCAGGGCGGGGCGAGGGGGGAGGGGCTTGACGCCGAGCGGCTGCATATTTGCGTACCGTTTGTAGACAAGCGTGCTGACAGCACATGTGTTGGCGTCCCTTGGATAGGTCCCGATCTCTCCTTTGCGGTCGGGACCTTTCCAGTCATGTGACAGCCAATCACAGTGGTCACATGACCCTAAACCCCGCCTCCTGGCCCTTTAAGGGGTTTCTGACTCCAGGAGGTGGGGTGGGGTTTATGGTCATGTGACCGCCGTGATTGGGGCTGGGGCAAAGGGGTTAAAGTGCACAAAGGTAAAAATCTCCCCCCCCAAGACCCCCTAATGCCTGAGCCCGATCGCGATCCATTGATGTGCATGAGAGCCTTGGCTGTCCCGGGTCTCTGCCTCCTCATTGATACCCGCTGCTGTGCATCACAGCCAGTGAGCCAATGAGGAGAGAGAGGGCGGAGCAGAGCCACTGTTCCATGTGTGAATGGACACAGAGCAGAGGCTCAGGAGTGCGCCTGCTCAGGTGCCCCCCATACAGGAGGGAGGGGCCAGGAGCACGGCGGGGGTCCCGGCTCTGTCATGGTTTTGCACAGAGCCGGGTCCCCCCACAGGCCCTCCTGGCCCCTCCCTCCTGTATAGAAAGTAGGACAGGTTTAGTATTTTTAATAAATACAGACGGGGCCTTTAGTATAGCTTTACTGCATGTGTCCTGCGCAGGGCCCTGATCGATCAACGGCACTCTGATGCCATTATATACAGTGCAGGACTGCCGGTAAGTGAGGGTGTCGAGATCCCGCATCACAACCTGGAGCGTCGGGGGGGGGGGGGGGGGAGCGCCACCGCTGGAGTGATTCTGAACTGTCAGGTGACGTCATAACGCTCTGTCTTTGTGCAGGTTATCCCCGATTCTGATGCTCACCGTGCCGGCCTGCAGGAAGGAGATCAGGTGCTCACTGTGAACAACGTGGATTTCCAGGATATCGAGCACAGCAAGGTACTGAGAGCGCATTGGGGGTGTGTGGGGGGGGGGGGGGTGGGGCAGGTCTCAGATCGGCCCCAGTGCACTCACCATCAGACCTCGGATCGGCCCCAGTGCACTCACCATCAGACCTCGGATCGGCCCCAGTGCACGCACCATCAGACCCCAGATTGGCCCCGGTGCACGCACCATCAGACCCCAGATTGGCCCCGGTGCACGCACCATCAGACCCCAGATTGGCCCCGGTGCACGCACCATCAGACCCCAGATTGGCCCCAGTGTACGCAGCATCAGACCTCGGATCGGCCCCAGTGCACGCAGCATCAGATCCCAGATCGGCCCCAGTGCACGCACCATCAGACCCCAGATCGGCCCCAGTGCACGCACCATCAGACCCCGGATCGGCCCCAGTGCACGCACCATCAGACCCCGGATCGGCCCCAGTGCACGCACCATCAGACCTCAGATCGGCCCCAGTGCACGCACCATCAGACCCCAGATCGGCCCCAGTACACGCACCATCAGACCCCAGATCGGCCCCAGTGCACGCACCATCAGACCCCAGATCGGCCCCAGTGCACGCACCATCAGACCCCAGATCGGCCCCAGTGCACGCACCATCAGATCCCAGATCGGCCCCAGTGCACGCACCATCAGACCTAATAAATACCTGACCTCTGCTCAGCCCCAAATCCTGCACCTTTAGGCAGGCCGGGTGCTGCTGTTGCCTTGTGGGTGGGCTTCTTCCCCAGATTATGGCGGTGTCCTCTGCCACCGGCGGGTTGTCAGAACGGTCGGTAGGAGGTGGGTGGTCCAGGATTTTATTAGTTGTCATTTCCAGGTAGTAGCAGTGGGTGGCAGCACTAAATGGCATCACATGCCGGGGGCACCTACCTCAAGAGTACAACTTCAGATTCTGAGGTTCCCGTGGGTGCTGGGTGGCCACCCTCCGGTGTATGTAGAAGAGACCGGCCTGGCACACCGCACAGTTTTATGTGTTTCTCTCTTTCTGTAGGCCGTGGAGATTTTGAAAACTGCCAGAGAAATCTACATGCAAGTCCGCTACTTCCCATACAGTAAGTTGTAGTGTGGGCGGGGCTCGCTACTTCCCATACAGTAAGTTGTAGTGTGGGCGGGGCTCGGTACTTCCCATACAGTAAGTTGTAGTGTGGGCGGGGCTCTGTACTTCCCATACAGTAAGTTGTAGTGAGGGCGGGGCTCGCTACTTCCATACAGTAAGTTGTAGTGTGGGCGGGGCTCGGTACTTCCCATACAGTAAGTTGTAGTGTGGGCGGGGCTCGCTACTTCCCATACAGTAAGTTGTAGTGTGGGCGGGGCTCGGTACTTCCCATACAGTAAGTTGTAGTGTGGGCGGGGCTCGGTACTTCCCATACAGTAAGTTGTAGTGAGGGCGGGGCTCGCTACTTCCATACAGTAAGTTGTAGTGTGGGCGGGGCTCGCTACTTCCCATACAGTAAGTTGTAGTGTGGGCGGGGCTCGCTACTTCCAATACAGTAAGTTGTAGTGTGGGCGGGGCTCGCTACTTCCCATACAGTAAGTTGTAGTGTGGGCGGGGCTCGCTACTTCCCATACAGTAAGTTGTAGTGTGGGCGGGGCTCGCTACTTCCCATACAGTAAGTTGTAGTGTGGGCGGGGCTCGGTACATCCCATACAGTAAGTTGTAGTGTGGGCGGGGCTCGGTACATCCCATACAGTAAGTTGTAGTGTGGGCGGGGCTCGGTACTTCCCATACAGTAAGTTGTAGTGTGGGCGGGGCTCGGTACATCCCATACAGTAAGTTGTAGTGTGGGCGGGGCTCGCTACTTCCCATACAGTAAGTTGTAGTGTGGGCGGGGCTCGGTACTTCCCATACAGTAAGTTGTAGTGTGGGCGGGGCTCTGTACTTCCCATACAGTAAGTTGTAGTGTGGGCGGGGCTCGCTACTTCCCATACAGTAAGTTGTAGTGTGGGCGGGGCTCGGTACTTCCCATACAGTAAGTTGTAGTGTGGGCGGGGCTCGGTACTTCCCATACAGTAAGTTGTAGTGAGGGCGGGGCTCGCTACTTCCCATACAGTAAGTTGTAGTGTGGGCGGGGCTCGGTACTTCCCATACAGTAAGTTGTAGTGAGGGCGGGGCTCGCTACTTCCATACAGTAAGTTGTAGTGTGGGCGGGGCTCGCTACTTCCCATACAGTAAGTTGTAGTGTGGGCGGGGCTCGGTACTTCAATACAGTAAGTTGTAGTGAGGGCGGGGCTCGCTACTTCCCATACAGTAAGTTGTAGTGTGGGCGGGGCTCGCTACTTCCCATACAGTAAGTTGTAGTGTGGGCGGGGCTCGGTACTTCCCATACAGTAAGTTGTAGTGTGGGCGGGGCTCGCTACTTCCAATACAGTAAGTTGTAGTGTGGGCGGGGCTCGCTACTTCCCATACAGTAAGTTGTAGTGTGGGCGGGGCTCGCTACTTCCCATACAGTAAGTTGTAGTGTGGGCGGGGCTCGCTACTTCCCATACAGTAAGTTGTAGTGTGGGTGGGGCTCGGTACATCCCATACAGTAAGTTGTAGTGTGGGCGGGGCTCGGTACATCCCATACAGTAAGTTGTAGTGTGGGCGGGGCTCGGTACTTCCCATACAGTAAGTTGTAGTGTGGGCGGGGCTCGGTACATCCCATACAGTAAGTTGTAGTGTGGGCGGGGCTCGGTACTTCCCATACAGTAAGTTGTAGTGTGGGCGGGGCTCGGTACTTCCCATACAGTAAGTTGTAGTGTGGGCGGGGCTCGGTACTTCCATACAGTAAGTTGTAGTGTGGGCGGGGCTCGGTACTTCCATACAGTAAGTTGTAGTGTGGGCGGGGCTCGCTACTTCCCATACAGTAAGTTGTAGTGAGGGCGGGGCTCGCTACTTCCCATACAGTAAGTTGTAGTGAGGGCGGGGCTCGCTACTTCCCATACAGTAAGTTGTAGTGAGGGCGGGGCTCGCTACTTCCCATACAGTAAGTTGTAGTGTGGGCGGGGCTCGCTACTTCCCATACAGTAAGTTGTAGTGTGGGCGGGGCTCGCTACTTCCCATACAGTAAGTTGTAGTGTGGGCGGGGCTCGGTACTTCCATACAGTAAGTTGTAGTGTGGGCGGGGCTCGGTACTTCCATACAGTAAGTTGTAGTGTGGGCGGGGCTCGCTACTTCCCATACAGTAAGTTGTAGTGTGGGCGGGGCTCGCTACTTCCCATACAGTAAGTTGTAGTGTGGGCGGGGCTCGGTACATCCCATACAGTAAGTTGTAGTGTGGGCGGGGCTCGGTACTTCCCATACAGTAAGTTGTAGTGTGGGCGGGGCTCGGTACTTCCATACAGTAAGTTGTAGTGTGGGCGGGGCTCGGTACTTCCATACAGTAAGTTGTAGTGTGGGCGGGGCTCGCTACTTCCCATACAGTAAGTTGTAGTGAGGGCGGGGCTCGCTACTTCCCATACAGTAAGTTGTAGTGAGGGCGGGGCTCGCTACTTCCCATACAGTAAGTTGTAGTGTGGGCGGGGCTCGCTACTTCCATACAGTAAGTTGTAGTGTGGGCGGGGCTCGCTACTTCCATACAGTAAGTTGTAGTGTGGGCGGGGCTCGCTACTTCCATACAGTAAGTTGTAGTGTGGGCGGGGCTCGCTACTTCCATACAGTAAGTTGTAGTGTGGGCGGGGCTCGCTACTTCCATACAGTAAGTTGTAGTGTGGGCGGGGCTCGCTACTTCCATACACTAAGTTGTAGTGTGGGCGGGGCTCGCTACTTCCATACAGTAAGTTGTAGTGTGGGCGGGGCTCGCTACTTCCCATACAGTAAGTTGTAGTGTGGGCGGGGCTCGCTACTTCCATACAGTAAGTTGTAGTGAGGGCGGGGCTCGCTACTTCCCATACAGTAAGTTGTAGTGAGGGCGGGGCTCGCTACTTCCCATACAGTAAGTTGTAGTGTGGGCGGGGCTCGCTACTTCCCATACAGTACGTTGTAGTGTGGGCGGGGCTCGGTACTTCCCATACAGTACGTTGTAGTGTGGGCGGGGCTCTGTACTTCCCATACAGTACGTTGTAGTGTGGGCGGGGCTCGGTACTTCCATACAGTAAGTTGTAGTGTGGGCGGAGCTCGGTACTTCCCATACAGTAAGTTGTAGTGAGGGCGGGGCTCGCTACTTCCCATACAGTAAGTTGTAGTGAGGGCGGGGCTCGGTACTTCCATACAGTAAGTTGTAGTGTGGGCGGGGCTCGCTACTTCCCATACAGTACGTTGTAGTGTGGGCGGGGCTCGGTACTTCCATACAGTAAGTTGTAGTGTGGGCGGGGCTCGGTACTTCCATACAGTAAGTTGTAGTGTGGGCGGAGCTCGGTACTTCCCATACAGTAAGTTGTAGTGAGGGCGGGGCTCGGTACTTCCCATACAGTAAGTTGTAGTGAGGGCGGGGCTCGGTACTTCCATACAGTAAGTTGTAGTGAGGGCGGGGCTCGCTACTTCCATACAGTAAGTTGTAGTGTGGGCGGAGCTCGGTACTTCCCATACAGTAAGTTGTAGTGAGGGCGGGGCTCGGTACTTCCATACAGTAAGTTGTAGTGAGGGCGGGGCTCGGTACTTTACATTTGGAACAATGCAGTCAGGCAAGTACCGTTCCGCAACCACCAAACCCAGACACGTCCATCGGATTGCCAGACAGAGAAGTGTGATTGGTCACTCCAGAGAACACGTCTCCTCTGCTCTAGAGTCCAGTGGCAGCGTGCTTTACACCACAGCATCCGACGCTTTGCATTGCACTTGGTGATGGAGGGCTTGGATGCAGCTGCTCGGCCATGGAAACCCATTCTTTCACAAATGTTTGTAGAAGCCGTCTGCATGCCTAGGGGCTTGATTGTATACACCTGTGTCCATGGAGAGGATTGGAACACCTGAATAACATGATTGGGAGGGGATTGGAACACCTGAATCACATGATGTGGAGGGGATTGGAGCACCTGAATCACATGATATGGAGGGGATTGGAACACCTGAATCACATGATATGGAGGGGGTTGGGACACCTGAATCACATGATTGGGAGGGGATTGGAACACCTGAATCACATGATATGGAGGGGATTGGAACACCTGAATCACATGATATGGAGGGGATTGGAACACCTGAATCACATGATATGGAGGGGATTGGAACACCTGAATCACATGATTGGGAGGGAATTGGAACACCTGAATCACATGATGTGGAGGGGATTGGAGCATCTGAATCACATGATATGGAGGGGATTGGAACACCCGAATCACATGATATGGAGGGGATTGGAACACCCGAATCACATGATATGGAGGGGATTGGAACACCCGAATCACATGATATGGAGGGGATTGGAACACCCGAATCACATGGTATGGAGGGGATTGGAACACCCGAATCACATGATTGGGAGGGGATTGGAACACTTGAATCACATGATATGGAGGGGATTGGGACACCCGAATCACATGATTGGGAGGGGATTGGAACACCCGAATCACATGATATGGAGGGTAATGGAACACCCGAATCACATGATTGGGAGGGGATTGGAACACCTGAATCACATGATATGGAGGGGATTGGAACACCTGAATCACATGATATGGAAAGGATTGGAACACCTGAATCACATGATCTGGAGGGCGGGGCCAATACTTTGGGCTATACAGTGTATGATGACGAGCTCCCCGTAGCCGGCTCCACACGCGCTCAGTACTCAGGTCATGGTGTCAGTCACGTCTTTGTTTTGCAGACTATCAGCGGCAGAAGGAGAGAACCGTTCACTAGTCTCTGATCTGTGTCTTCCCCGTCCGTCATTGGACAGCAGCCGGTGTCGGTGCCGATGATGCCACGGAACGCTTCACCATGGATCTGACCGCGAAGCATCGTTGTGTCGGCCCCCAGAGTCTGCTGATATCCATGGACTTCTTCAGGGACCGGCGGCCTCTGAGGTCCCCAATGCCGGGCTGGTTGGAGCAATCCATTATAAATGATACACTACATCCTACGTCTTCATAGGGAACCTGTGGGGGCGGGGAGGGGGTGTGGCTTCATATTCTCGGATTTTACCCTTTCTATACTGGGGGGCGGGGCTTCATATTCTCGGATTTCACCCTTTCTATAACGGGGGGCGGGGCTTCATATTCTCGGATTCCACCCTTTCTATACCGGGGGGGCGGGGCTTCATAGTCTCGGATTTCACCCTTTCTATGCCGGGGGTGAGGCTTCATATTCTCGGATTTCACCCTTTCTATACTGGGGGGGCGGGGCTTCATATTCTCGGATTTCACCCTTTCTATACTGGGGGCGGGGCTTCATATGCTCGGATTTCACCCTTTCTATACTGGGGGGCGGGGCTTCATATTCTCGGATTTCACCCTTTCTATACCGGGGGGGCTTCATATTCTCGGATTTCACCCTTTCTATCCCAGGGGGGGCGGGGCTTCATATTCTCGGATTTCACCCTTTCTATGCCGGGGGCGGGGCTTCATATTCTCGGATTTCACCCTTTCTATGCCGGGGGGCGGGGCTTCATATTATCGGATTTCACCCTTTCTATCCCTGGGGGCGGGGCTTCATATTCTCGGATTTCACCCTTTCTATGCCGGGGGCGGGGCTTCATATTCTCGGATTTCACCCTTTCTATGCCGGGGGGCGGGGCTTCATATTATCGGATTTCACCCTTTCTATGCCTGGGGGCGGGGCTTCATATTCTCGGATTTCACCCTTTCTATGCCGGGGGGCGGGGCTTCATATTCTCGGATTTCACCCTTTCTATGCCGGGGGGCGGGGCTTCATATTCTCGGATTTCACCCTTTCTATGCCGGGGGGTACGATTGTATTTTTGTAACTTCCAGCTGGAAATCTAAATAAAGTTTTGGCCTCGAGATGGTTTTCCGGTGTGTGCTTGAACGTCATAACGTACCCAGACGCAGCGCCTGATTATCCGGACCAATCAGGGCCAAGTCACCCCGGCTGTGTAACGCAATGGTGGTCAACTTAAAGAAATGATCAGGCCCCTGACACATCCTGAGGGCCACACGATAACACCTCATGTTCACATGTTGAAGTGCCGCCCACACATGGGCTGTAATACACGTTACATGTTTAGATTTTTTTTTTTTTTTGCAATGCACATTTAAGGGCAAATGGGAAACAAACCCCCAGGATTGGTGTCAGTGAACTCTATAGTAACCCCCAGGATTGGTGTCAGTGAACTCTATAGTAACCCCCAGTATTGGTGTCAGTGAACTCTATAGTAACCCCCAGTATTGGTGTCAGTGAACTCTATATTAACCCCCATGGTTGGTGTCAGTGAACTCTATAGTAACCCCCAGGATTGGTGTCAGTGAACTCTATAGTAACCCCCATGGTTGGTGTCAGTGAACTCTATAGTAACCCCCAGGATTGGTGTCAGTGAACTCTATAGTAACCCCCAGTATTGGTGTCAGTGAACTCTATATTAACCCCCAGGATTGGTGTCAGTGAACTCTATAGTAACCCCCATGGTTGGTGTCAGTGAACTCTATAGTAACCCCCATGGTTGGTGTCAGTGAACTCTATAGTAACCCCCAGGATTGGTGTCAGTGAACTCTATAGTAACCCCCATGGTTGGTGTCAGTGAACTCTATAGTAACCCCCATGGTTGGTGTCAGTGAACTCTATAGTAACCCCCATGGTTGGTGTCAGTGAATTCTATAGTAACCCCCAGGATTGGTGTCAGTGAACTCTATAGTTACCCCCAGGATTGGTGTCAGTGAACTGTATAGTAACCCCCAGTATTGGTGTCAGTGAACTGTATAGTAACCCCCAGTATTGGTGTCAGTGAACTCTATAGTAACCCCCAGTATTGGTGTCAGTGAACTCTATAGTAACCCCCAGTATTGGTGTCAGTGAACTGTATAGTAACCCCCAGGATTGGTGTCAGTGAACTCTATAGTAACCCCCAGGATTGGTGTCAGTGAACTCTATAGTAACCCCCAGGATTGGTGTCAGTGAACTCTATAGTAACCCCCAGTATTGGTGTCAGTGAACTCTATAGTAACCCCCAGGATTGGTGTCAGTGAACTGTATAGTAACCCCCATGGTTGGTGTCAGTGAACTGTATAGTAACCCCCAGTATTGGTGTCAGTGAACTGTATAGTAACCCCCAGTATTGGTGTCAGTGAACTCTATAGTAACCCCCAGGATTGGTGTCAGTGAACTGTATAGTAACCCCCAGGATTGGTGTCAGTGAACTGTATAGTAACCCCCATGGTTGGTGTCAGTGAACTGTATAGTAACCCCCAGTATTGGTGTCAGTGAACTCTATAGTAACCCCCAGGATTGGTGTCAGTGAACTCTATAGTAACCCCCATGGTTGGTGTCAGTGAACTCTATAGTAACCCCCATGGTTGGTGTCAGTGAACTCTATAGTAACCCCCATGGTTGGTGTCAGTGAATTCTATAGTAACCCCCAGGATTGGTGTCAGTGAACTCTATAGTTACCCCCAGGATTGGTGTCAGTGAACTGTATAGTAACCCCCAGTATTGGTGTCAGTGAACTGTATAGTAACCCCCAGTATTGGTGTCAGTGAACTCTATAGTAACCCCCAGTATTGGTGTCAGTGAACTCTATAGTAACCCCCAGTATTGGTGTCAGTGAACTCTATAGTAACCCCCAGGATTGGTGTCAGTGAACTCTATAGTAACCCCCAGGATTGGTGTCAGTGAACTCTATAGTAACCCCCAGGATTGGTGTCAGTGAACTCTATAGTAACCCCCAGTATTGGTGTCAGTGAACTCTATAGTAACCCCCAGGATTGGTGTCAGTGAACTGTATAGTAACCCCCAGTATTGGTGTCAGTGAACTGTATAGTAACCCCCAGTATTGGTGTCAGTGAACTCTATAGTAACCCCCAGGATTGGTGTCAGTGAACTCTATAGTAACCCCCAGGATTGGTGTCAGTGAACTGTATAGTAACCCCCATGGTTGGTGTCAGTGAACTCTATAGTAACCCCCAGGATTGGTGTCAGTGAACTCTATAGTAACCCCCAGGATTGGTGTCAGTGAACTCTATAGTAACCCCCAGGATTGGTGTCAGTGAACTCTATAGTAACCCCCATCGTTGGTGTCAGCACAATAATAATACCCACATTAGGGGTCAGTGTTTTTCTTTTTTTTAAACCCCCATCTCCACCTTCGTTGGTAGTAGCCCCCCCCCCCCCAATTGTGGTCAGTGACAGAGGCTCCATCTGCTACAGAAGGGGGTGAAGACAAGACTAGTCAAGCTGTACAAAGAGAGAGAGCTGTGGGAGGGGCCCTGCAGGATCCACCTACTACATGAGGGGGTGGAGACAAGACCAGTCACCCTGCACAAAGAGTTGTGGGAGTGGCCCTGCAGGCTCCACCTACTGCATGAGGGGGTGGAGACAAGACCAGTCACCCTGCACAAAGAGAGTTGTGGGAGGGGCCCTGCAGGCTCCACCTACTGCATGAGGGGGTGGAGACAAGACCAGTCACCCTGCACAAAGAGTTGTGGGAGTGGCCCTGCAGGCTCCACCTACTGCATGAGGGGGTGGAGACAAGACCAGTCACCCTGCACAAAGAGAGTTGTGGGAGGGGCCCTGCAGGCTCCACCTACTGCATGAGGGGGTGGAGACAAGACCAGTCACCCTGCATAGAGAGTTGTGGGAGGGGCCCTGCAGCCTCCACCTACTACATGAGGGGGTGGAGACAAGACCAGTCACCCTGCACAAAGAGTTGTGGGAGGGGCCCTGCAGGCTCCACCTACTACATGAGAGGGTGAAGACAAGACTGGCCCCCCTGTACAAGGAGAGAGCAGAGCTATGGGAGGGGCCCTGCAGGCTCCACCCACTACATGAGGGGGTGGAGAAAAGACCAGTCACCCTGCACAAAGAGAGACCAGAGTTGTGGGAGGGGCACTTCAGGCTCCATCCACTACAGGAAGGGGCGGAGACAAGACCAGTCCCCCTGCACAAGGAGAGGGAGCAGCAGTGAGTGGTCTCTATTCCAGGAAGTCTCACCCTGGATGGCGGCTCAGATCTGGGAGGAGATTCCAGAAGAAGTCACATGACCGATGGATTTGGAATATACCGTATTTGTTTAGATCGGATTTCAGCAAAAACGTCCGAAAATCGCCTTAAAAAAGACTCAATATCTCCGCCTTCACACAGCCATTGTGAAAAATCCCTGTAATGTGGCTAATAGGTTCTTACCATCCAGTGGCCATACTTCCTGCAATACCTTCATCAAAAACAAAATTCACCTTACACCCACTAGATGGCGCTGATGAGCAAAGGACATCAACATTGTACACATATCCACTGTAGGACCGCCCACCCGCGCTGAACTGCAGACGGGCATCTCCCATTGGTGCAGCAACATACCCATCCGGGTTCAGGGCGCCCCCCTCCTGCCAACACCAACTGCAGCTTTGATTGGATACACCAGGATTTTGTCAGCAGGTCCAGGCCAATGATTCACGGCCGGGACCTGCTGATCCTGTGTCCAATCACAGCGCAGAGCCCTATGTTGACAAACAACACAGGGCTCTGTACAGAGGGAGCGATCTCTTTGTTTCTTCTCCCTGCAAAGATTTTTCAAAAAAAGCAGCACATAATACAGACATCCAGCCCGGGTTCACACGTGTGCGGTGCGGCATATCGCATGTGATTCGTAGAGGAACCGCATTCCCTGCAGATCACATGCAATTTGTGTGCGGTGCCATCGGAGTCGTACATTTTCTATGGCTCTAATCGTACCAAAAACACGCAGGACCCTTTTTAGGGTCCACACTAGAATCGGATCACACGGGTATTCACACCTACAGTGAAGGAGATGCGTATTTGCTCCCCCCTGATGTTGAATGTTCGCCCCTCACACAGAAATGATCAGTCTAACAATGGAATGTTCGCCCCTCACACAGAAATGATCGGTCTAACAATGGAATGTTCGTCCCTCACACAGAAATGATCGGTCTAACAATGGAATGTTTGCCCCTCACACAGAAATGATTGGTCTAACAATGGAATGTTCGCCCCTCACACAGAAATGATCGGTCTAACAATGGAATGTTCGCCCCTCACACAGAAATGATCGGTCTAACAATGGAATGTTCGTCCCTCACACAGAAACGATCGGTCTAACAATGGAATGTTTGCCCCTCACACAGAAATGATTGGTCTAACAATGGAATGTTCGCCCCTCACACAGAAATGATCGGTCTAACAATGGAATGTTCGCCCCTCACACAGAAATGATCGGTCTAACAATGGAATGTTCGCCCCTCACACAGAAATGATCGGTCTAACAATGGAATGTTCTCCCCTCACACAGAAATGATCGGTCTAACAATGGAATGTTCGCCCCTCACACAGAAATGATCGGTCTAACAATGGAATGTTGGGTGTAACACTGAGAGACAGAATACAACAACAAATTCAGCAGAAATGCGTCTAACAAATGATGACGGATCTGCATGTTCATGAGGGAAAGAAGGATTTGCTCCCCTATCATTCAGCAGGATTTCTGGCTCCCAGGTGTCTTTCATACAGGTAACAAGCTGAGATTAGAAGCAGTCTCTTAAAGGGAGTGCTGCTAATCTCATTGTGTTACCTGTATAAAAGACACCTGTCCACAGGAGCCATCAAACCATCAGATTCCAAACTCTCCACCATGGCAAAGACCAAAGAGCTGTCCAAGGATGTCAGGGACAAGATGGTAGACCTACACAAGGCTGGACTGGGCTACCAAACTATGGCCAAGCAGCTTGGTGAGAAGGTGACAACAGTTGGTGCAATCATTCACAAATGGAAGAAACACAAAACAAGTGTCAGTCTCCCTAGGTCTGGTGCACCATGCAAGATCTCACCTCGTGGAGTGTCAATGATCATGAGAACATGTGAGGAATCATCCCAGAACTACACGTGAGGATCTTGTCAATGATCTCCAGGCAGCTGGGACCACAGTCACCAAGAAAACAATTGGTACCACACTACGCCGACAAGGACTGAAATCCTGCAGTGCCCGCAAGGTCCCTCTGCTCAAGAAAGCCCATGTCCAGGCCCGTCTGAAGTCTGCCACTGAACATCTGAATGATGCAGAGGAGGACTGGTGGGAAGTGTTGTGGTCAGAGGAGACCAAAATCCAGCTCTTTGACATCAACTCAACTCGCCGTGTTTGGAGGAGGAGGAATGCTGCCTATGACCCCAAGAACACCATCCCAACTGTGAAACATGGTGGTGGAAACATTCTGTTTGGGGGTGTTTTTCTGCTAAGGGGACAGGACAACTGCACCGCATCAAAGGGACGAAGGATGGGGCAATGTACCCTCAAATCTTGGGTGAGAACCTTCTTCCCTCAGCCAGAGCATTGAAAATGGGTCGTGGATGGGTGTTCCAGCATGACAATGACCCAAAACACACGGCCAAGGCAACAAAGGAGCGGCTCAAGAAGAAGCACATGAAGGTCCTGGAGTGGCCTAGCCAGTCTCCAGACCTTCATCCGATTGAAAATCTGTGGAGGAGCTGAAAGTTCGAGTTGCCAAACGTCAGCCACCAAACCTTAATGACTTAGAGAACATGACTTAGTACTTGGTGGCAAATCCCTTGTTGGCAATCACAGAGGTCAGACGTTTCCTGGAGTTGGCCCCCAGGTTCGCACACATTTCAGGAGGGATTCTGGCCCACTCCTCTTGGCAGATCCTCTCCAATTGTTTTCTTGGTGACTGCGGTCCCAGCTGTCTGGAGATCATTGACAAGATCCTCACGTGTAGTTCTGGGATGATTCCTCACTGTTCTCATGATCATTGACACTCCACGAGGTGAGATCTTGCATGGTGCACCAGACCTAGGGAGACTGACACTTGTTTTGTGTTTCTTCCATTTGTGAATGATTGCACCAACTGTTGTCACCTTCTCACCAAGCTGCTTGGCCATAGTTTGGTAGCCCAGTCCAGCCTTGTGTAGGTCTACCATCTTGTCCCTGACATCCTTGGACAGCTCTTTGGTCTTTGCCATGGTGGAGAGTTTAGTAGCCCAGTATTTTATTTTTTTCTACAAAGTGTAAAAGTGGAACAGAATGATTTGGGGACAAGGACTAGGAATATCCCTCTAAATTTGTGAGCTTCGCCATTCGATTGGTTTATAAAGTTTTATTGTGATCAGGATGGAGAGGAGGAAGAAGAAAAGAAAAGAGAAAAAAAAAGAGAAAAAAAGAAAAGAGAAAAAAAAGAGAAGAGATAAGAAAAGAGAAAAAAGAGAGGAGAAAAAAAAGAGAAAAGAAAAGAGAGGAGAAAAGAAAAGAGAAAAAAAAAAGAAAACAGAGGAGAAAAGAGAAAAAAAAAGAGAAGAGAAAAGAGAAAAAAAGAGAAAAAAAGAGAAGAGAAAAGAGAGGATAAAGGAAAAGAGAAAAAAAAGAAAGGAAAAGAGAGGAGAAAAGAAAAGAGAAAAAAAAAGAGAAAAGAAAAGGGAGGAGAAAAGAGAAAAAAAAAGAGAAGAGAAAAGAGAAAAAAAGAGAAAAGAAAAGAGAAAAAAAGGAGAAAAGAAAAGAGAGGATAAAAGAAAAGAGAAAAAAACAAAGGAGAAAAGAAAAGAGAAAAAAAAGAAAAAAGAAAGGAAAAGAGAGGAGAAAAGAAAAGAGAAAAAAAAAAGAAAAGAGAAAATAAAAGAGAGGAGAAAAGAAAAGAAAAGAGAAAAAAAACAGAAAAGAAAACTACAAAAGTTTACTTTTGGGCACAATGCCCTTAACCAAGATGGCGGCCGATCTCTGCGTCCCTACGTACGAGGCCAGCGCCCTGGAAGAACGTGCCTCCGGACGCTCCCGTGACGTAGAGCCATTTTATTGGTCGATGTCAGGCATTTGGGGTTTCGAACTACTGGCGGTTACCGAGAGGAGAGAGCGACCGAGAGTGACCGGGGCCGGTGAGGTGAGGAGAACGGAGTGTGTATGTGGAGGGTCCCGGGGAACGGCCGGTGTACCGGGACTGGGGAGGGGGGGCGATAATGATCAATAATACCAGGAGAGCGCCCCCTGGTGGAGGGGTTGGCAGATCAATACTGAGAGAGGCAATACATTGATCGATAATGATTATCGATAATATAATGATAGAACGCCTATTAGCAGGGAATGTGTGTACTGGATGAAGGGGAGCAAAGATCAATACTGAGATCCGATCATATAATACAGGATCAATACTGAGATCCGATCATATAATACAGGATCAATACTGAGATCCGATCATATAATACAGGATCAATACTGAGATCCGATCTTATGATTCAATGCTTTGAAAAGGTACAAATATACAAAATGATACAATAATGGAGGAATGAATGCTTGGAGATACAATTCTGTAATGCAACCCAGGGATACAATGTAGCGATGATCCAATACGGTGATCTGTTACAATGTAGCGATGATCCAATATGGTGATCTGTTACAATGTAGCGATGATCCAATATGGTGATCTGATACAATGTAGCGGTGATCCAATACGGTGATCTGTTACAATGTAGCGGTGATCCCATATGGTGATCTGATACAATATAGCGATGATCCAATACGGTGATCTGATACAATGTAGCGATGATCCAATACGGTGATCTGTTACAATGTAGCGATGATCCAATACGGTGATCTGTTACAATGTAGCGATGATCCAATATGGTGATCTGTTACAATGTAGCGATGATCCAATACGGTGATCTGTTACAATGTAGCGATGATCCAATATGGTGATCTGATACAATGTAGCGATGATCCTATATGGTGATCTGATACAATGTAGCGATGATCCAATACGGTGATCTGATACAATGTAGCGGTGATCCAATACGGTGATCTGATACAATGTAGCGGTGATCCAATACGGTGATCTGATACAATGTAGCGGTGATCCAATACGGTGATCTGATACAATGTAGCGGTGATCCAATACGGTGATCTGATACAATGTAGCGGTGATCTAATACGGTGATCTGATACAATGTAGCGGTGATCTAATACGGTGATCTGATACAATGTAGCGGTGATCTAATACGGTGATCTGATACAATGTAGAGGTGATCCAATACGGTGATCTGATACAATGTAGCGGTGATCCAATACGGTGATCTGATACAATGTAGCGGTGATCCAATACGGTGATCTGATACAATGTAGCGGTGATCCAATACGGTAGCGGTGATCCCATACGGTGATCTGATACAATATAGCGATGATCCAATATGGTGATCTGTTACATTGTAGCGATGATCCAATATGGTGATCTGATACAATGTAGCGATGATCCAATACGGTGATCTGTTACAATGTAGCGATGATCCAATATGGTGATCTGATACAATGTAGCGGTGATCCCATACGGTGATCTGATACAATATAGCGATGATCCAATACGGTGATCTGATACAATGTAGCGATGATCCAATATGGTGATCTGTTACAATGTAGCGATGATCCAATACGGTGATCTGTTACAATGTAGCGGTGATCCAATACGGTGATCTGTTACAATGTAGCGATGATCCAATACGGTGATCTGTTACAATGTAGCGATGATCCAATACGGTGATCTGTTACAATGTAGCGATGATCCAATATGGTGATCTGTTACAATGTAGCGATGATCCAATATGGTGATCTGTTACAATGTAGCGATGATCCAATACGGTGATCTGTTACAATGTAGCGGTGATCCCATACGGTGATCTGATACAATGTAGCGGTGATCTAATACGGTGATCTGTTACAATGTAGCGGTGATCTAATACGGTGATCTGATACAATGTAGCGGTGATCTAATACGGTGATCTGATACAATGTAGCGGTGATCTAATACGGTGATCTGATACAATGTAGCGGTGATCCAATACGGTGATCTGATACAATGTAGCGGTGATCCAATACGGTGATCTGTTACAATGTAGCGATGATCCAATACGGTGATCTGTTACAATGTAGCGATGATCCAATATGGTGATCTGATACAATGTAGCGGTGATCCAATATGGTGATCTGTTACAATGTAGCGGTGATCCAATACGGTGATCTGATACAATGTAGCGGTGATCCAATACGGTGATCTGTTACAATGTAGCGGTGATCCAATACGGTGATCTGATACAATGTAGCGGTGATCCAATACGGTGATCTGATACAATGTAGCGGTGATCCAATACGGTGATCTGATACAATGTAGCGGTGATCCAATATGGTGATCTGTTACAATGTAGCGGTGATCCATTACGGTGATCTGATACAATGTAGCGGTGATCCAATACGGTGATCTGATACAATGTAGCGGTGATCCAATACGGTGATCTGATACAATGTAGCGGTGATCCAATACGGTGATCTGATACAATGTAGCGGTGATCCAATACGGTGATCTGTTACAATGTAGCGGTGATCCAATACGGTGATCTGTTACAATGTAGCGGTGATCCAATACGGTGATCTGATAAAATGTAGCGATGATCTGACAGCTTTACTGCGTATGAAAAGCCTAGACTTGTTTGGGGAGGGGTCAGACCCCCCCCCCGGTCAGGTTTGGAAATGGAAGTCTCCCTGATGGGACCCGAGAAGTCTCCTCCACTCCATTCTCTGTCCAAAGCTTTATAAATCGGTATAATCGGCATCTTCACGTTTTTTTTTAATTCGGTTTATTTTTTTCATTCTTTCAGCCTAAAGGCGACTGGAAAGCGAATCTTGAACTCTGCGAATCGGCGAGCTTCCCGTGTCAACCTGGAGGGGCCGACAGCCAAACCCACGGGCATGAAACCGCTTCAGCGAAAGGCCCTGAAGGACATCAAGAATGATCCGGCGCTGAGTTCCGGTCCTCACGGTTCTCTGGCGCCACGGAAAGGACAGATGAGCGACTCGGACGGGGAGACTTCGCAGCTACAAAAACCCAAAGCTAGGAAGGGCAGCGTCCATTTCGAGGGTGAAGTCCACCCGCCAAACGACGCACGAGCCTCGGCCAGCAGGCTGCCGCTTTCTCCGAAAGGTTACTCCGCGTTGAAGGTGTCCTTCTTCTCAGATCCGACATCGGAAAGTGAAAACGAGGAATGCGCCGGCGGGGTCACCCTCGGCTGCGCCAACAAATATTTCAGCACTCCGGTGAGCAATAAAGAACGGGCCAAGAAAAAACTCTCTCCGGTGATGGAGGTGGATATGGAGTCCAACGCGGCGCAAGAAGGCGTCGCCGACAGAGCCTGCCCAATGGATGTGGCGCACAAAAGTCCACCAGGTGGTCAAGCCCCGTTGGGTGGAAGTCCACCAAAGACTCCGCTGTTTAGAAGTTCTTTCGCTATGGAGTGTCAGAGGATAGTAAAGCAGATTAAAGGCTCGGAAAAGGATTCCCGGAGGAGTCCCGGGAAGAGGAAAGCCGAGGAGCTGGATGTGTCCGATATCGACGCCGAACCTCCGCCCTACGACAGCACGCCCTTTAAGTCCTTGCTGGCTTGGGAGGTTTCTCACATGATGTCCTCGCTGGAGAACAGCCCGGTGAACGATGGCGCCTCGCTGTTTGGGGTGAGCCTGTTGGATCTGGAAAGGACGGACATGCAGCTTCAGGACTTCAGCTTTGGCAATCAAAGCGGCAAAGGGCGATCGGCGAATGACTCGGGCGTGGAGGGGATTTCTTATTTCGGGGATAAAGCAGATGGAGAATGTGGTATCAAAAGACAAAAAATGTCTCCACCATCTTACGACAAGACCGATGGGCTGCCCTGCGAGTCAATGGACACCTCCACCGATCACTGCAGGGCCGCTTCTGGAACCCGGCAACGCATCGCCTCCCCCCGTGAAAGAATCACTTCTACAGTAATGGAGGAGCTTGGTGTGTCCAACATAATTATGGAGCTGAAATATGGTGGGGCCAATACTTCACATGAGGGTATCGCACCCCAAGGCCCAGAATGGGAAGATGTAAAGAAGCCGCTTGCCAGCAATACCCAGGATACCGATGAGCCGGCAAATGCCACTCGGCAGTTCCACACGTTGAACACAACGGAGGTGATGGAACCCTCTCAAAGCGTCTGCGATATCACTCAAGAAATTGCTTTGGTGACTAAAGACGATGGAAAAACAAATACCACCATTGAGATAAAAGCTGCGCCACAGACGTCCACCAACGTGACGCAACACACCGTATCTATTCTTGATGAGATGGCTACAGCAGCCAGCACCACTTGGGTGGTGGAGGAAGAGCCGCCATTTTCTGTGGCTATAGCATCAGACATGGTTGTATCCTCAAATGTGGGGGAGTCTCTCGCCAATACTACTCGGGTGATGGTACCATCAACTGCAGATACTACTCAAGAGATTGTATCAAACCATGAAGGTTGTGTCACCAATACCACTCAGGAGATGGTGTCTTACAACGAAGGAGGTATAATCGTATCAAACCGTGGAAGAGGTATAACTAGTACCACTCAGGAGATATCAAATCACAAAGGTTGCATCACCGATACCACTCAGGAGATGGTGTCAAGCCATGACGGTTGCGTCACCGATACCACTCAGGAGATGGTGTCAAGCCATGACGGTTGCATCACCGACACCACTCAGGAGATGGTGTCAAACCATGAAGGTGGTATAGCAGTATCAAGCCATGAAGGTTGTCTTTTTGATATCACTCAGAAGATGGTGTCAAGCCATGATGGTTGTATCACCGATACCACTCAAGAGATGGTGTCAAACCATAAAGGTGGTATAGCAGTATCAAGCCATGAAGGTTGTCATTTTGATACCACTCAGCTGATGGTGTCAAACCATGAAGGTGGTATAGTAGTATCAAGCTATGAATGTTGTATACCTAATACCACTCAGAAGATGGTGGCAAGCCATGATGGTTGTATCAGTGATACCACTCAGGAGATGGTATCAAACCATGAAGGTGGTATAGTAGTATCAAGCCATGAAGGTCGTCTCATCAATACCACTCAGAAGATGGTGTCAAGCCATGAAGGTTGTCTCCTCAATACCACTGAGGAGATGGTATCAAACCATGAAGGTGGTCTAGTAGCATCAAGCCATGAAGGTTGTCTCATCAATACCACTCAGGAAATGGTATCAAACCATGAAGCTGGTATAGTAGTATCAAGCCATGAAGGTTGTCTTTTTGATACCACTCAGGAGATGGTGTCAAACCATGAAGGTGGTATAGTGGTATCAAGCCATGAAGGTCGTCTTATCGATACCACTCAGGAGATGGTGTCAAACCATGAACATGGTATACTAGTATCAAGCCATGAAGGTGGTCTAGTAGCATCAAGCCATGAAGGTTGTCTCATCAATACCACTCAAGAGATGGTGTCAAACCATAAAGCTGGTATAGTAGTATCAAGCCATGAAGGTTGTCTCATCGATACCACTCGGGAGATGGTGTCAAACCATGAAGGTGGTATAGTAGTATCAAGCCATGAAGGTCGTCTCATTGATACCACTCAGGAGATGGTGTCAAACCATGAAGGTGGTATAGTAGTATCAAGCCATGAAGGTTGTCTCATCGATACCACTCAGGAGATGGTGTCAAACCATGAAGGTGGTATAGTAGTATCAAGCCATGAAGGTTGTCTCATCGATACCACTCAGGAGATGGTGTCAAACCATGAAGCTGGTATAGTTGTATCAAGCCATGAAGGTCGTCTCATCGATACCACTCAGGAGATGGTATCAAACCATAAAGGTGGTATAACCAACACCACTCAAGTGAAAGAGGTGGTACCAGATCGTTCTCCAAATATCCAAGATGAAATTCTATCTGTTCATGAGTCCAGCAGGTCTGGGAACACCACTCAAGTTATCAAACCGGTTCCTGATGACTCTGGAAACGGCACACAGAACATTGTTATGGCTCAGGATGAGGGAAACCATAAAGAAACTGCTAACCCCACCGTTCATATGACATCAACTGAGATCACTGCAGAGTCTACCAACCCGTCACATAAGATGATGGAAGCCTGTGCTGGTGCTGCAGAAGACGTTGGCTTTGCACATGTTGGCAACGCTGACCAAACTCAAAGGTGTGATATGGAGTCCAAAGTCTGTTCACCAGATATGCCGGATATAGCGCCAAAGGACATTTCCTCTACATTCGGTGTATTACCTACTACAGGTCATAGTGTTGGGAGCGCCATGATCTCACCGGAAGGCATCGAAGACAACCTCGTGTCTCCAAAAGTTATCCAAACTTCTGTGCCGATCAATGAGAGCAGAAGGTTTCCAGGGTCACCAAAGGACTCGAGAAATATTCCTGTCTACGCTTTCTCTCCTGAGGAAATATCGATCCCCAATGAAGCCGATAATATCAATATCACTCATGCAGATGACCAGATACCTGTATCTGATGTGACCCATGCTGGTCATGGACCTGAAAAGGAGGTAATGATCTCCAATAAAGCCGATAATACCCATATCACTCATGCAGAAGGCCAGATGCCCCCATCTGATGTGACCCATGCAGGTCATGGACCTGAAAAGGAGGTAATGATCCCCAACAACGCCAATGATATCAATCTCACTGGCACAGAAGACCAAACCCCTGTGACCCATGCTGGTAATGGAACACCAGTCAACATGCCTACACAAAGTCAGCCAAATAGCCAAGAAAATTCAGGAAACAATGAAGGAAACGACCATAAAATTGGTGCCTTTGCTTCCTCACCAGATGAAATGCATCCCTCTAAGATGTCCAAGGGTCATTATTTGGCTTCAGAGTCGTGCAGCTTGATCCAGGAGGAGGAGAACGTCCATGACGTCAGCGTCTTCTCAGCAGGATCTCTCTCTTTTGTCACCTCTACACCCATCCCAGGATTAAGCAATTTTCTGTTTCAGAAATCCTGTAAAGATCCCGATCAGCAGGATCCGAATGTGTCCCTAAGCTGCGTGAAGGAGCCGCCCCAAAAGCAGCCAACAGAAGATTGTGTGACCGTGCAGTCTAAGCTCCCAACGGGAGGGAATGGAGGTCCCAAACTGCAAAATAAAGGGGTATCGGGGCTCCCAACCAGTGTACAAGGAACTTTGCTTCCCTCTCAGATGTCTGGTATACCCACGGCACGCCGGTCCCTCGCTTTGTTCCAACATCCCCCAGGACAAAGTCTAGTAAAAGAGCCAACGCTCTCCAAAATCCCACCGAGAGGTATTCCTGGAAGGGGGAGTATTAGACCTCCACTTGCACGGCAAAACTTACCAAGAGCTGGTATTGGGAGCGCAAAGCAGAACATGGAGGGGAAAGTGGGGATCATGGCACCAAGCAGGATTGCTGGAAGCAGCTTCAAGACTCCAAAAGTTGCCACTGCAAAGGTTTGTATTCGTTCTGAGGACGTGTCCACCTTGACTGTTCGTATTGTGCCAGCAGAATGCATGCGGTTCTATGTCCATATTAGTTCTGGACATGTATCAGTAGAGCCAACGTTCATTGGTTACTTAGGTCACGGGTTCTCAACCACCAGGGCGCGGCGAACTGCGGGGCTGGGACCTCACGCCGACTATAGATCCCCAAACCCGCCACAGTGACTTCCAGTTCCCATAGTGCCACCCAACCTCCCTTACTGGGCCACAGTGTCCCTCAGCCCCCACAGTGCTTTCAGCCTCCTGCAGTACCCTCTAGGTTGCTTCAGAGCCTCCAGCCCCCATAGAGCCCTCAGCCTCCATCAAAGTGTCCCACACTGCACCCCATCCCCTTGCAAGTGACTCCTTCCTGCTGTTGAGGGCCCCTTACCCCATAGTGCCTCCGACCTCAAAGTAACCTACAGTGCACCCTTTGCCACTGCAGTACCCCCTAGTTTGCCGCAGAGCCTTCAGCCCCCCATAGTGCCTGCAACAGTTTCCCACAGTGTACCCCAGCCCCTTGCAGCACCCCTAGCTTTCTGCAGATCCTCCAGCTCCCAACCTCCAACAGTGTCCCACAGTGCACCCCAGCCCCCTGCAGTGACCCCTATCTTGCTGTGGAGTCTCAAGGGCCCCATGTTGCCCCCAACGGTAAGCCACAGTGCAGCCCCCTGCAGTGACCCCTAGTTTGCAACAGAGCCTCCAGTTCCCCATAGTACCTCCAACTGTGTCCCACAATGCACCCCAACCCCCTGCAGCCCCCCTAGCTTTCTGTGGATCCTCCAGCTTCCAACCTCCAACAGTGTCCTACAGTGCACCCCAGCCCCCTGCAGTGACCCCTATCTTGCTACGGGGCCTCAAGGGCCCCATATTGCCCCTAAGCTCAAAAAGTAACCCACAGTGCACCCCAACCCCCTGCAGCCCCCCTAGATTTCTGCAGATCCTCCAGCTCCCAACCTCCAACAGTGCACCCCAGCTCCCTGCAGTGACCCCTATCTTGCTGTGGGAGCCTCAAGGGCCCTATATTGCCCCTAAGCTTCAAAAGTAGCCCACAGTGCACCCCAGCCCCCTGCAGTGACCCCTATCTTGCTGTGGGAGCCTCAAGGGCCCTATATTGCCCCTAAGCTTCAAAAGTAGCCCACTGTGCACCACAGCCCCCTGCAGTGCCCCCCTAGCATTCTGCAGATCCTCCAGCTCCCAACCTCCAACAGTGTCCCACACTGCACCCCAGCCCCCTGCAGTGACCCCTATCTTGCTGCGGCAACCTCAAGGGCCCCGTATTGCCCCTAAGCTCCAAAAGTAACCCACAGTGCACCCCAACCCCCTGCAGCCCCCCTAGATTTCTGCAGATCCTCCAGCTCCCAACCTCCAACAGTGCACCCCAGCTCCCTGCAGTGACCCCTATCTTGCTGCAGAGTCTCAAGGGCCCCATATTGCCCCCAACCTCCAACGGTGACCTACAGTGCACCCCAGCCCTCTAGTTAGCAGCAGAGCCTCCAGCCCCCCATAGTGCTGTAAACAGTGTCCCATAGTACACCCCAGCCTTCTGCAGTACCCCCTAGCTTGCAGCAGAGCCTCCAGCTCCCAACCTCCAACAGTGTCCCACACAGGGGCGGACTGACAACTCATGGGGCCCCTGGGCAATAGGGGATTATGGGGCCCAAACTCAAGCCTATGAAAAAGGTACCAGGGGCATGTCATGGGGCCCCCTACTGACCCCGGGCCCTCGGGCAGTGCCCGAGTTTCCAAATGGTCAGTCCGCCGCTGGTCCCACAATGCACCTCAGGCCTCTGCAGCGACCCCCTAGCTTGCAGCAGAGCCACCAACCCCCATAGTGCCCCAACTTCCGACAGTGTGTCAAAGTGCACCCCAGTCCCCACATTGGATGGAAAAAAAAACAGCAGTTGGGCGTTAGTGAAGTTTTGGGCGGGGCTAAATGGCAGTCTACATTTTCTGGGGGTCCCACTTTAGGGTCCTGTATGCTGTACCCAACCAGCTTTCTCCTTTCCTGTTTCTCTGTATAAAGCCCAGGTCTGATGTCCCACCATCGAAGCTCCCCGGGGCCCCATCCTTCGGTAACACCCCCTCACAGATCTGCACGCCGAGCAGCGGAGGGTTGGCAGGAACGCAGAACGTCCACACCGATGTACAAGACCTGGCTTCTGGTGCACCTACAGCGCCATCCACTGGTAAGGAGAATATTGATCCATGTAGGGGAGGTAACGGGAACAAGACTGAAGAATACAATGAAATGTTCGTATCGTCTGCAGGAATCAAATCTTTCCTTCCAAAGATGGGAAATTCCTCTCTACAGCCGCCACTTCCACCGAGCTCCCAAAAGTCCTTGATAAAGCCGAAATCCAACCTGCCAGGTAAGAGAAATGTAGGGGGGGGGTACCTGAATGTGACCTGGTGTTGGCTTCCTGTAATCTTCCGTACAGCAGGGAATGAGGGTCTGCATCGGGAGCCAATGTAGGAAAGGGGGGGGGGGGGGTACCGGAATGTGACTTGGTGTTGGCTTCCTGTAATCCTCTGTACAGCAGGGAATGAGGGTCTGCACCAGGAGCCAATGTAGGAAAGGGGGGAGGGGTACCTGAATGTAACTTGGTGTTGGCTTCCTGTAATCCTCTGTACAGCAGGGAATGAGGGTCTGCATCGGGAGCCAATGTAGGAAAGGGGGGGGGGTACCGGAATGTGACTTGGTGTTGGCTTCCTGTAATCTTCCGTACAGCAGGGAATGAGGGTCTACACCAGGAGCCAATGTAGGAAAAGGGGGGGAGGTACCAGTATGTGACTTGGTGTTGGCTTCCTGTAATCCTCTGTACAGCAGGGAATGAGGGTCTGCATCGGGAGCCAATGTAGGAAGGGGGGGGGGGGGTACCTGAATGTAACTTGGTGTTGGCTTCCTGTAATCCTCTGTACAGCAGGGAATGAGGGTCTGCATCGGGAGCCAATGTAGGAAAGGGGGGAGGGGTACCTGAATGTAACTTGGTGTTGGCTTCCTGTAATCCTCTGTACAGCAGGGAATGAGGGTCTGCATCGGGAGCCAATGTAGGAAAGGGGGGAGGGGTACCTGAATGTAAATTGGTGTTGGCTTCCTGTAATCCTCCATACAGCAGGGAATGAGGGTCTGCATCGGGAGCCAATGTAGGAAAGGGGGGAGGGGTACCTGAATGTAACTTGGTGTTGGCTTCCTGTAATCCTCCGTACAGCAGGGAATGAGGGTCTGCATCGGGAGCCAATGTAGGAAAGGGGGGAGGGGTACCTGAATGTAACTTGGTGTTGGCATCCTGTAATCCTCTGTACAGCAGGGAATAAGGGTCTGCACCGGGAGCCAATGTAGGAAGGGGGGGGGGTACCTGAATGTGACCTGGTGTTGGCTTCCTGTAATCCTCCGTACAGCAGGGAATGAGGGTCTGCACCGGGAGCCAATGTAGGAAGGGGGGTAACTGAATGTAACTTGGTGTTGGCTTCCTGTAATCCTCTGTACAGCAGGGAATGAGGGTCTGCATCGGGAGCCAATGTAGGAAAGGGGGGAGGGGTACCTGAATGTAAATTGGTGTTGGCTTCCTGTAATCCTCTGTACAGCAGGGAATGAGGGTCTGCACCGGGAGCCAATGTAGGAAGGGGGGGGGGTACCTGAATGTGACCTGGTGTTGGCTTCCTGTAATCCTCCGTACAGCAGGGAATGAGGGTCTGGGGATAGGGAGAAGAGCAAGTTTTTATTTGCATAGAGGTCAGAGGTCAGTTGAAAAGTCAGGTCACCAACCTGGCTGGACAGAAATATGAATCCCTTAGGAAGCAAAAAGGTAAAAAGACTCCATTTTATATGGATTTTACTTTTTTTTTCTCTTAAAAGAGTAACTCCACTCTCCACTGTTGAGGAAAAGGAACGGATCCTCGGGGGGGGGGGGGGGGGGAGGGGTCAATATACTGTCACTCAGAAGAAATGTCAGTTTCTTTCCTCATGTCCTGTGCTGACTCTAAATGGGAGGGTCGGGTTCACTGTCAGCACCTGGTGCACTCTGTGTGTGTTCTGATGAGGAAAGCGGCAGGGTCTGCATCCTTCGAGAAGTAATCAACCCTTGCCAAAACGTAAATTCCTATTACATGGGATGCCTAACATCTGCCTTGTATCTTAAGGAAGACTTCTGAGAAAGTCAGTGAGCCAATCGCACGAGCAAGAAATTACTTTTCTGGGGGGGCTTTTCTTTTCACCAGCAAAGTACAAGATGCCTCCAGGTTGCCCTATTACATTGAATTTTTGCTTAATGTCGCTTAAATGGGAAAATTATTAACTTATTATTAATCTTAATATTAGTATAAATAATATCAGTATTAGTAGGAATATTTTTTTATTATTTTGATTATTATTATTACATATTTATTGTAATATTAGTTTTAATAATAATAATAATAATAATCATAATAATAAAAAATATTACTACCAAGACACACAGAATATAACTGGATATAACATTTATAGGGAAAGTTGATCCAGGGAATATCTGATTGCCTCTCGGGGGATCAGGAAGGAATGTTTTCCCCTGCAGGAGCAAATTGGATCGTGCTTTGCTGGGTTTTTTGCCTTCCTCTGGATCAACTGTGGGTGTAGGATTGTAACTTTTTTTTAATGGTTGAACTGGATGGACTTTTGTCTTTTTTTTTTTTTTTTTCAGCCAGACTAACTATGTATACTAATATTATTATTATTATTATTATTATGAACTATGATTATTATTTTTAATATTATTAGTATTACTAATAATAAAATTAGTCATAATAAAAAATATTACTACTAATACTAACTAACATTATTAAGATAATAATTGTTAATAATATTAGTATTAGTAGTAATATTTTTATTATGATTAATTTTATTATTAATATTAATACTAATATTAAAGTAATATTTGTTAATAATAATATATTACTTTTAATATTAAAATTAGTCATAATAAAAAATATTACTACTAATACTAACTAATATTAAGATAATAATTGTTAATATTAGTATTAGTAGTAATATTTTTTATTATGACTTATTTTATTATTAATAGTAAGATTAATATTAGTAGTAATATTTTTATTATGATTAATTTTATTATTATTAATATTAGTAATACTAATAATAGTAGTAATATTTTTTATTATGACTAATTTTATTATTAATAGTAATACTAATATTAAAGTAATAATTGTTAATAATAATATATTACTTTTAATAATAAAATTAGTCATAATGAAAAATATTACTAATATTATTAGTATTACTAATATTAATAATAAAAAAAATTAATCATAATAAAAATATTACTACTAATACTAACTAATATTATTAAGATAATAATTGTTAATAATATTAGTATTAGTAGTAATATTTTTTATTATGATTAATTTTATTATTAATAGTAATACTAATATTAAAGTAATAATTGTTAATAATAATATATTACTTTTAATATTAAAATTAGTCATAATAAAAAATATTACTACTATTATTAGTATTACTAATATTAATAATAAAATACTAATATTTATTATTAATAGTAATACTAATATTAAAGTAATAATTGTTAATAATAATATATTACTTTTAATATTAAAATTAGTCATAATAAAAAATATTACTACTATTATTAGTATTACTAATATTAATAATAAAATACTAATATTTATTATTAATAGTAATACTAATATTAAAGTAATAATTGTTAATAATAATAATAATAATAATAATAATAATATATTACTTTTAATAATAAAATTAGTCATAATAAAAAATATTACTACTATTATTAGTATTACTAATATTAATAATAAAAAAAATTAATCATAATAAAAATATTACTACTAATACTAACTAATATTATTAAGATAATAATTGTTAATAATATTAGTATTAGTAGTAATATTTTTTATTATGACTAATTTTATTAATAGTAATACTAATATTAAAGTAATAATTGTTAATAATAATATATTACTTTTAATAAAATTAGTCATAATAAAAAATATTACTACTAATACTAACTAATATTATTAAGATAATAATTGTTAATAATATTAGTATTACTAGTAATATTTTTTATTATGACTAATTTTATTATTAATAGTAAGGTTAAAATTAATAATAGTTAATATTAGTAGTAATATATTTATTATGATTAATTGTATTATTATTATTATTAGTATTACTAATATTAATAATAATAAAATTAATCATAATAAAAATATTACTACTATTATTAACTATTATTATTAATTTTAATCTTACTATTAATAATAATAATAAAATTAGTCATAATAAAAAAATATTACTAGTAATACTAACTAATTTTATTAAGATAATAATTGTTAATAATAATATTAGTAGTAATATTTTTTATTATGACTAATTTTATTATTAATAGTAATACTAATTTTAAAATAATAATTAATAATAATATTAGTATTACTAGTAATATTTTTTATTATGACTCATTTTATTATTATTAATAGTAAGAATAAAATTAATAATAATATTAGTAGTAATATTTTTTATTATTAATAGTAATACCAATATTAAAATAATAATTAATAATAATATATTACTTTTAATAATAATAAAATTAATCATAATAAAAATATTACTACTAATGTTAACTATTATTATTTTTCTTATTAGTATTACTATTAACTAATTAATTTTATTATTATTAGTAATAGTAATAAAGTTAATAATAATATTGGTAACAATTTAACATTATTTTGAATATTATTACTAATAAATAATATATTTTTAATATTCTTCTTTTTTTTGTTTGTTATCTTTCAATTTTTTTTTTACTTTGTTTTTTTTTAAACTTTATTGCTATCACACAAGCCCCCTGTGATATCCCTGTCCAGGTGACAGGTCCTCTTCCCTAGATATTAGTGGTCTCAGCCCCCCAGTCTCCCCCCCCCCCTTCCCTCAATGCAGAGAATGAAGTACAGATGGAATGAAAGCTGTAAACCTGGAAGAGAAGAATCCTCGTCCTCTCCGGGTTCAGTCATTGCAGGGGGTGGGGGTGGGGAGGGGTGGGGCAGACGAGGGCCCCGCACTGATGACAGTCACTAAGGATGTATTGATCCGTTCCAGGACTCCCGGGGAGGAAAGCGCAGCTTCCTGCATTGGGGTCACAGAGGAGAATTGTCCCGGTGAAAGGAGAAGGCCTTCCTGTCAAGAAACAAGTAAAACCTCCGGTGTCAGCGACACAAGTCCCACCCACTAAAGACTCCGCCTCCAGAGGGGCCACCAAACCGAATATTCCGACATCTCGGACTCAGCCGATGAGGACAGAACCTTCCGGAGAAAGTTCCCACCATCCCCCCCCTGTGTCTGCTATGGGTCAGTGTTCTGTACAGATATATATGATGTATACCAGGGGCCTTCAAACTGCGGCCCAGGGGCCACACGGGGCCCTCTGCTTTTATACAGTATGTGGGGGCACTATCCCCCTCCACTGATCCCAACAGGACATAATTCCCCCACTGACACCAATGATGGGGCACTATCCCCCCTCCCCCACTGACACCAATGATGGGGCACTATTCCCCCTCCCCCACTGACACCAATGATGGGGCACTATCCCCCCTCCCCCACTGACACCAATGATGGGGCACTATCCCCCCTCCCCCACTGACACCAATGATGGGGCACTATCCCCCCTCCCCCACTGACACCAATGATGGGGCACTATCCCCCCTCCCCCACTGACACCAATGATGGGGCACTATCCCTCCTCCCCCACTGACACCAATGATGGGGCACTATCCCCCCTCCCCCACTGACACCAATGATGGGGCACTATCCCCCCTCCCCCACTGACACCAATGATGGGGCACTATTCCTCCCACTGACACCAATGATGGGGCACTATCCCCCCTCCCCCACTGACACCAATGATGGGACACTATTCCTCCCACTGACACCAATGATGGGGCACTATTCCTCCCACTGACACCAATGATGGGGCACTATTCCTCCCACTGACACCAATGATGGGGCACTATTCCTCCCACTGACACCAATGATGGGACACTATTCCTCCCACTGACACCAATGATGGGGCACTATTCCCCCCACTGACACCAATGATGGGGCACTATTCCCCCCACTGACACCAATGATGGGGCACTATTCCTCCCACTGACACCAATGATGGGGCGCTATTCCTCCCACTGATACCAATGATGGGGCGCTATTCCTCCCACTGATACCAATGATGGGGCGCTATTCCCCCCACTGACACCAATGATGGGGCACTATTCCTCCCACTGACACCAATGATGGGGCACTATTCCTCCCACTGACACCAATGATGGGGCACTATTCCTCCCACTGACACCAATGATGGGGCACTATTCCTCCCACTGATACCAATGATGGGGCACTATTCCTCCCACTGATACCAATGATGGGGTATTATTCCTCCCACTGACACCAATGATGGGGCACTATTCCTCCCACTGACACCAATGATGGGGCACTATTCCTCCCACTGACACCAATGATGGGACACTATTCCTCCCACTGACACCAATGATGGGGCACTATTCCTCCCACTGACACCAATGATGGGGCACTATTCCTCCCACTGACACCAAAAGTCTGAAAGGTCCGTAAACTGGCCCTTTTGTTTAGAACATTTGGGGGCCCCGGATCTGCACCGTCACAATGTAACAATACATCTCACTGACAATCCAATAGAAGATGGCGGGAAATCTCCTTCCATGCTGGGAGTGCTGCCTGTCTGCTGGGCATCTCTTTCCACCACTTCCTGGATTCCCAGCATGCTTTGCAGCTCCTCCTCCATGTCTAAGGACTACATGTCCCATGGTACCTTGCTGATTCCTGTACTGATTCCGCCTCCTGAAGCTCCTCCTCTCAGAAGGCGGGCTCTGTGAAATGTGTGACACAGCAGTTCCTGCTCCCTGACCCCAGACACGCCTCCAGCATTTCCCATCCCTGGAACTGATGTTTGTTTTCCTCCCCCAGATACGGCGGAAGCTGCGAGTTGCTGCAATCTGCAGGTGAGTGTCGGTGAGACGTGGGGTCAGTTGTATTATAACCCCGGGGTGGGGGGAGGGGAGAACAATTATAAGGATCTGCCCCGCCCCCAATATCACCAAATCCCACCAAAATGCCTAATCTGGCTCCTCCCCTTCAGTCTTGCCCAGGCGGGCCGGCTCCTCCCCCTTCAGTCTAGCCCAGGCGTGGCGGCTCCTCCCCCTTCAGTCTAGCCCAGGCGTGGCAGCTCCTCCCCCTTCGGTCTAGCCCAGGCGTGGCGGCTCCTCCCCTTTCAGTCTAGCCCAGGCGTGGCGGCTCCTCCCCCTTCTTTCTTGTCCAGGCGTGGCGGCTCCTCCCCCTTCTTTCTTGTCCAGGCGTGCTGGCTCCTCCCCCTTCTTTCTTGTCCAGGCTCGCCGGCTCCTCCCCCTTCTTTCTTGTCCAGGCACGCCAGCTCCTCCCCCTTCAGTCTTGTGCAGGCGCACCAGCTCCTCCCCCTTCAGTCTTGCCCAGGCGAGCCAGCTCCTCCCCCCTTCAGTCTTGCCCAGGTGCGCCGGTTCCTCCCCTTCAGTCTAGCCCAGGCTTGGCGGCTCCTCCCCCTTCAGTTTAGCCCAGGCGCGCCGGCTCCTCCCCTTTCAGTCTTGCCCAGGCGTGCTGGCTGCTCCCCCTTCTTTCTTGTCCAGGCGTGCCGGCTCCTCCCCCTTCTTGTCCAGGCGCGCCAGCTCCTCCCCCTTCTTTCTTGTCCAGGCGCGCCAGCTCCTCCCCCTTCTTTCTTGTCCAGGCGCGCCAGCTCCTCCCCCTTCTTTCTTGTCCAGGCGCGCCAGCTCCTCCCCCTTCTTTCTTGTCCAGGCGCGCCAGCTCCTCCCCCTTCAGTCTTGCCCAGGCGCACCGGCTCCTGATGAGGAGGGTCTGGCTACTGGGCAAGACTGAAGGGGAGGAGCCGGCGCACCTGGGCAAGTCTGAAGGGGAGGATCGGGCGCACCTGGGCAAGTCTGAAGGGGAGGATCGGGCGCAGCTGGGCAAGGCTGAAGGGGAGGAGCCGGCGCACCTGGGCGAAGCTGAAGGGGAGGAGCCGGCGCACCTGGGCAAGGTTGAAGGGGAGGGGCCGGCTCACCTGAGCAAGGTTGAAGGGGAGGGGCCGGCTCACCTGGGCAAGGTTGAAGGGGAGGGGCCGGCACACCTGGGCAAGGTTGAAGGGGAGGGGCCGGCACACCTGGGCAAGGTTGAAGGGGAGGGGCCGGCACACCTGGGCAGGGCTGAAGGGGTTTGGAGGGGGATATAAGAGTGAAGGGAAGGCTGGATGGGGGGATTTAACTACAGCAAAGAATACTCGGGTCTCCTCTGTCAGTCAGGACTGTGCTGTGTGGCAGAGCTGTGTAAATCTCAGGACTGGATGGGCAGCAATACAATCCTATGGCAGCTAAAGCAGCTCTGCTGTCTGTATTTCCTGTGGATTTAGTGATTTGCCCGGAATTCAGATTTCATCTTTTCTGTGCAGAGAACTGAAGATGGGAAATGTGTGATGGTAACATTCATATGTCTCTCTTCACCCCACCCCCACCCCCCCCCCCTCCCCCACCCCCCCCAGACCTGCAGCTGCTGCCACAGATGTTACCAGAAGTACCAGAACCTTCTTCAGGAGATGGAAGACCTCCGGAGGAAACTCGCTGAGAAGAGCTGAATGTCTACAAAGGTCATGGGGGCGCCATGTAGCCACAGTCATTGTTAGAGGGTCTGAGGGGGGGGGGGCTTGGATTAGAGAGGCCAGAGAGGGGCGTTCTGGAGGCGGGAGTCCTCTTGGGGCCAAAGGGTACTTTTTGGGGTAGAGGGATCGGCTTGGTCTTTTCTGGGGGTAGAAGGGCCAGAGGATCCTTTTGTGGTGGTAGAGGATCCCTTTTTTTTTTTTTTTTTTTTTTTTGGTGTAGAGGGATCGGGTTTGTCTTTTCTGGGGGTAGAGGGCCCAGAGGAGCCTTTTTTGGGGTAGAGGGATCGCGTTGTTTTTTTTGTGAGGGTAGAGTGATTGGGTTGGTCTTTTGCGGGGGTAGAGGGGCCAAGAGGAGCCTTTTTTGGGGGTAGAGGGATCGGGTTGGTCTTTTGTGGGGGTAGAGGGGCCAAGAGGAGCCTTTTTTTGGGGTAGAGGGATCGGGTTGGTCTTTTGTGGGGGTAGAGGGCCCAGAGGAGCCTTTTTTTTGGGGTAGAGGGATCGGGTTGTTTTTTTTGTGAGGGTAGAGGGGATCGGGTTGGCCTTTTGTGGGGGTAGAGGGGCCAAGAGGAGCCTTTTTTGGGGGTAGAGGGAATCGGGTTGGTCTTTTGTGGGGGTAGAGGGGCCAAGAGAAGCGTTTTTTGGAGGGTAGAGGGATCGGGTTGGTCTTTTGTGGGGGTAGAGGGGCCAAGAGGAGCCTTTTTTGGGGGTAGAGGGATCAGGTTGTTCTTTTGTGGGCGTAGAGGGGCCAGAGGAGCCTTTTTTTGGGGTAGAGGGATCGGGTTGGTCTTTTGTGGGGGTAGAGGGGCCAGAGGTGCCTTTTTTGGGGGTACAGTGATCTGGTTGGTCTTTTGTGGGGGTAGAGGGGCCAAGAGGAGCCTTTTTTGGGGGTAGAGGGATCGGGTTGGTCTTTTCTGGGGGTAGAGGGCCCAGAGGAGCCTTTTTTGGGGTAGAGGGATCAGGTTGTTCTTTTGTGGGGGTAGAGGGGCCAGAATGGCCTTTTTTGGGGGTAGAGTGATTGGGTTGGTCTTTTGCGGGGGTAGAGGGGCCAAGAGGAGCCTTTTTTGGGGGTAGAGGGATCGGGTTGGTCTTTTGTGGGGGTAGAGGGGCCAAGAGGAGCCTTTTTTTGGGGTAGAGGGATCGGGTTGGTCTTTTGTGGGGGTAGAGGGCCCAGAGGAGCCTTTTTTTGGGGTAGAGGGATCGCGTTGTTTATTTTGTGAGGGTAGAGGGGATCGGGTTGGCCTTTTGTGGGGGCATAGGGGCCCAAAGGAGCCTTTTTCGGGGTAGAGGGATCAGGTTGTTCTTTTGTGGGGGTAGAGGGGCGAAGAGGAGCCTTTTTTGGGGGTAGAGGGATCGGGTTGGTCTTTTGTGGGGGTAGAGGGGCCAAGAGGAGCGTTTTTTGGAGGGTAGAGGGATCAGGTTGGTCTTTTGTGGGGGTATAGGGGCCAAGAGGAGCCTTTTGGGGGTAGAGGGATCGGGTTGGTCTTTTGTGGGGGTAGAGGGGCCAGAGGAGCCTTTTGGGGGTAGAGGGATCGGGTTGGTCTTTTGTGGGGGTATAGGGGCCAAGAGGAGCCTTTTGGGGGTAGAGGGATCGGGTTGGTCTTTTGTGGGGGTAGAGGGGCCAAGAGGAGCCTTTTTTGGGGGTAGAGGGATCGGGTTGGTCTTTTGTGGGGGTAGAGGGGCCAGAGGAGCCTTTTTTTTGAGGTAGAGGGATCGGGTTGGTCTGTTGTGGGGGTAGAGGGCCCAGAGGAGCCTTTTTTGGGGGTACAGTGATCGGGTTGGTCTTTTGTGGTGGTAGAGGATCCTTTTTTTTTTTTTTTTTTTGGTGTAGAGGGATTGGGTTGGTCTTTTCTGGGGGTAGAGGGGCCCAGAGGAGCCTTTTTTGGGGTAGAGGGATCACATTGTTTTTTTTGTGAGGGTAGAGGGGATCGGGTTGGCCTTTTGTGGGGCACAGGGGCCCAAAGGAGCCTTTTTTGGGGTAGAGGGATCAGGTTGTTCTTTTGTGGGGGTAGAGGGGCCAGAGGTGCCTTTTTTGGGGGTAGAGTGATCGGGTTGGTCTTTTGTGGGGGTAGAGGGGCCAAGAGGAGCCTTTTTTGGGGTAGAGGGATCGGGTTGGTCTTTTGTGGGGGTAGAGGGGCCAAGAGGAGCCTTTTTTTGGGGTAGAGGGATCGGGTTGGTCTTTTGTGGGGGTAGAGGGCCCAGAGGAGCCTTTTTTTTGGGGTAGAGGGATCGCGTTGTTTTTTTGTGAGGGTAGAGAAGATCGGGTTGGCCTTTTGTGGGGGTAGAGGGGCCAAGAGGAGCCTTTTTTGGGGGTAGAGGGAATCGGGTTGGTCTTTTGTGGGGGTAGAGGGGCCAAGAGGAGCCTTTTTTGGGGGTAGAGGGATCGGGTTGGTCTTTTGTGGGGGTAGAGGGGCCAAGAGGAGCGTTTTTTGGAGGGTAGAGGGATCGGGTTGGTCTTTTGTGTAGGTAGAGGGGCCAGAGGAGCCTTTTGGGGGTAGAGGGATCGGGTTGGTCTTTTGTGGGGGTAGAGGGGCCAAGAGGAGCCTTTTTTGGGGTAGAGGGATCGGGTTGTTCTTTTGTGGGGGTAGAGGGGCCAAGAGGAGCCTTTTTTGGGGGTACAGTGATCGGGTTGGTCTTTTGTGGTGGTAGAGGATCCTTTTTTTTTTTTTTTTTTTTTTTTTTTTTTTGGTGTAGAGGGATTGGGTTGGTCTTTTCTGGGGGTAGAGGGGCCCAGAGGAGCCTTTTTTGGGGTAGAGGGATCGGGTTGGTCTTTTGTGGGGGTAGAGAGACAAGAGGAGCCTTTTGGGGTGGGGGGATCAGGTTGTTCTTTTGTGGGGGTAGAGGGCCCAGAGGAGCCTTTTTTGGGGTAGAGGGATCGGGTTGGTCTTCTGTGGGGGTAGAGGAGCCTTGTGGGGTAGAAGGACAGCCTTTTCAACAAATGTAAAATGTAAAAATTAAATTGCTGTTTTTGAAATGTAAAAGCTTTGATATTGATCATCTATTGATAAATGTCACATGATTGCCCCTTCAGGCGCAGTGCACCATGGGAATGACGGCTGACCACACTGTATGAAGGATCTGGCGGGAGAGCCGGCACTGAAGGGAATGCTCAGGAATACAATGGAAGCTGCTGCGCTCTCTGCACTGCGGGGAATGTTCTAGAAGTATCACATGTACATTCTATATTGTCTGTATATCTTCTGTATACAAATGTTACGTCTTATTATTATTTTTATGTAATTTATAAATAAAGTGTTTGCGGAATGTATACATATCCATTGTAACTATATGATTGCTTTACCTCTTCTGTCCCTTCTCCCCTGAGCTGATGGGGGAGGGGCCTATGTCGGAGGGAAGTGATGTCATTTTTTCCCCCCCTTTTACAAGAAGTAGCCTGCAGCAACTGCTTTCATTTTTCCCCCCCATCATCTGGGTGTGTATTAGGGAGGTTACACCTCCACACTATTCCTCCTCCTTTCTATACGACCCTAATACTGGGGCTGAGCAGCCATTGGGCCAGTGCTTCGGATATTTCATTAGAGGGTCCCCCACTAATCCCCCTGTCACAGGGTGACAACACTGTTCAGTCTGCAGTGAAATTGCAAAGCGACGTTGTCACCCTGTGAACAGGGGGAGTCTTGGATGGACCTGTAGTTTCAAATGGAATTTTTGTAGGTAGAGTTGGAGTTTGGCCTTCATTTGTTGGACACTTAACTACTTCAGTACCGGCCTATTACACCCAACCCCCACACTATCCACTGTACAAATCTATAATCGAAGGTTCTGAGCGCATTTTACTTCATGCCTTAAAGCCTAACCCTACGTGTAATGTCCCTTGAAATTGTCCAGTCGGGCCAAGCTGGCCATACAAACTATTGTACAACAGATGCACTTGCTGGGTGTGCTGTATACAGTGTATGTAGCCTCAGATACAGTATACACGGCTGTTTTCCTGCAGCGGGACGGGGACTTCCCATCCTTCTCCCAGAACTAGAGTTGGTCTGTGCACAGGTGATATAAAGATCAAACATTCTGAGCGCATTTTACCACATGCCTTAAAGCCTAACCCTATGTATAATGTCCCATGAAATTGTCCAATCAGGCCAAGCTGGCCCATACAAACTATTCAACAGATGCACTTCCTGGGTGTGCTGTATACAGTGTATGTAGCCTCAGATACAGTATACAGGTATGTTTTCCTGCAGCGGAACGGGGACTTCCCATCCTCCCGGAACTAGAGTTGGGCTGAGCACAGGTGATATAAAAATCTATAATCAAACATTCTGAGCGCATTTTACCACATGCCTTAAAGCCTAACCCTATGTATAATACACAGCTGTTTTCCTGCAACAGGGACTTCCTATCATTCTCGCAGAACTAGAGTTGGGTCTGTGTACAGGTGATATAAAAATCTGTGATCGAAGGTTCTGAGCGCATTTTACTTCATGCCTTAAAGCCTATCCCTACGTGTAATGTCCCATGAAATTGTCCAGTCGGGCCAAGCTGGCCATTCAAACTATTGTACAACAGATGCACTTGCTGGGTGTGCTGTATACAGTGTATGTAGCCTCAGATACAGTATACACGGCTGTTTTCCTGAAGCGGGACGGGGACTTCCCATCCTTCTCCCGGAACTAGAGTTGGGCTGAGCACAGGTGATATAAAAATCTATAATCAAACATTCTGAGCGCATTTTACCACATGCCTTTAAGCCTAACCCTACGTGTAATACACAGCTGTTTTCCTGCAACAGGGACTTCCTATCATTCTCGCAGAATTAGAGTTGGGTCTGTGTACAGGTGATATAAAAATCTGTGATCGAAGGTTCTAAGCGCATTTTACTTCATGCCTTAAAGCCTAACCCTACGTGTAATGTCCCATGAAATTGTCCTGTCGGGCCAAGCTGGCCATTCAAACTATTGTACAACAGATGCACTTGCTGGGTGTGCTGTATACAGTGTATGTAGCCTCAGATACAGTATACGCGGTTGTTTTCCTGCAGCAGGACGGGGACTTCCCATCTTTCTCCTGGGGCTAGAGTCGGGCTGAGCACAGATTTCTGTGGACCAAAGAAAGTGTGCCATGGTGCCACATTGATTGGTGGGCACGGTATAAGGTGGGCGTTCTTGGGGGACATGGTCTATGGTGATGCAGTAGGCCGTACATGGAGTGTGCTGGTGTCCACATGGAGTTTGGGGGAAGCAAAGAACTGCCGACCGTTCCTGTTCTATGGATTCCATTCAGATGACAGTTGAGGGAAGTCTTGTGACCGTGAAAACCGAGTTCTAGATGATGTCTGGCTGACCGTGACTGCGCTGTCCTACTCTAGAAATCTAGTATCTCTGTAGGTAACTGTTGTCACCAGGACAGGAAGTGAGGGGAAATCTCCCTAATGAGGTCCCGCCCCCACTCTATCCAAAAGTGCGACACGTTCGCTTTCATAAATTTTGTTTGAAATTTTTCTTTCACCGCTAATAATTACTCAGAATGGCCGGCCTCTGCTCTCTAAGGCCCGCCCCCGCAGAGCAGTGTAAATCAATGTAGCAGGACAACCATTTATTAGTGTATTATTGTTGCTATAGCAACATCTGTGCAGACCGTTGCACACGGCGAGGATTTGGCGTCTGCAGCGTCTAAAGATTCTGGTGGAACGTTTTCATTTCTTCCTCCTACTACACAATAATATAAATGTTTTCCCACCACTCATCTACACTCCATGTTGGACTTGTATACCTCTTTCCTCTCTGGGGACCCAGAATTTGGAGATTGTGTTGGCCGGGAATCGAACCCGAGTCCACTGCTTGGAAAACAGGTGTGCTAACCACTGCACCACCAGCACTAGGTAGCATGTCTTTGGAGTGTAGGAGGAAACTGCAGTACCCAGAGGAAACCCACGCAAGCACAGGGAGAACATACAAACTCCATGCAGGTAGTGTCCTGTTCAGGATTTGAACCAAGGACACCGGTGCTGCAAAGCTAACCACTAAGCCTCTGTGCTGCCTATATTTGGCCTCTGTTCTCTAAGGCCCGCCCCCGCTGAGCAGGGTAAATACACTCAAAGCGTTTAGGAGGTGGAGGATATCCAATAGAACGCAGAGATGAAGCTTTCAGCTCTCCATTATGACATGGAGGGGTTCGTTGACATTGTCCATGTTCTTTCCTACGTTGAATGTCCTGTCTGTGAACATGCAGAGAACTCTTCATCTGAGACATTGATCGGTGGAACAGCGATGTATAATCCACTTGCAGCTCATGTCTTGTGATGGTGAAGGTCTCTTTGGTGATTTCCAACCCTGACCCATAGACATCTCCATGAAGGATGTCTCCGGCTGGAAGAGTTCTCAGTTCCTCTGCAGAAAAAGCTGGAAAGACTCCTCTGGCCTCTGAAGCCAAGAAGAGTTCCTTCCTTCCTCCCAAACCTCAATCTCCAAGGCTAGGGGCCCAGTTCAGTCACAAGCCTGATGCAAGTACAGGGAGAATATACAAACTCCATGCAGATGGTGTCTTGGTCAGGATTTGAACCAAGGACCCCAGTGCTGCAAGGCTAACCACTAGCTAGCCTCTGTGCTTCCCATATTTGGCCTCTGTTCTCTAAGGCCGGCCCCCCGCTGAGCAGCTCATGTCTTGTGATGGCGAATGGTGAAGGTCTCTTTGGTGATTTCCAACCCTGACCCATAGACATCTCCATGAAGAACGTCCATATTTGGCTTCTGTTCTCTAAGGCCGGCCCCCGCTGAGCAGCTCATGTCTTCTGATGGCGAATGGTGAAGGTCTCTTTGGTGATTTCCAACCCTGACCCATAGACATCTCCATGAAGGACGTCCCCGGCAGTGAGAGTTTTGTTTTCCCTAACAGAAAAAGCCTAAAAAAAGCTGGAAAGACTCCTCCAGCCTTTGAAGCCAAGAAGAGTTTTGGTTCCTCCCAGGCTTCAACCTCCAGGACCAGACCTAAGCCAGGGGCCCGGTTCAGTTACAAGCCTGATGCAAGCACAGGGAGAATATACAAACTCCATGCAGATAGTGTCTTGGTCAGGATTTGAACCAAGGACCCCAGTGCTGCAAGGCTAACCACTTAGCCTCTGTACTGCCCATATTTGGCCTCTGTTCTCTAAGGCCGGCCCCCGCTGAGCAGCTCATGTCTTCTGATGGTGAATGGTGAAGGTCTCTTTGGTGATTTCCAACCTTGACCCATAGACATCTCCATGAAGGACGTCCATATTTGGCCTCTGTTCTCTAAGGCCGGCCCCCGCTGAGCAGCTCATGTCTTCTGATGGCGAATGGTGAAGGTCTCTTTGGTGATTTCCAACCCTGACCCATAGACATCTCCATGAAGGACGTCCTTGGTGGGAAGAGTTTTCAATTCCCCAACAGAAAAAACTGGAAGGACTCCTCCGGCCTCTGAAGCCAAGAATAGTTCCTTCCTTCCTCCCAGGCTTCAACCTCCAAGACCAAACCTAAGCCAGGGGCCCGATTCAGTCACAAGCCTGGGGCCCCCAAACCTCCCATACCTGCAGACTGGTCCTCTTAAACATCCTAGAAGGAGTTCCCCATTTCCCTAAGTGGGGGGACATCTGTTGGCTGTTGCGGTACCTGGTCAGCAGGCATCTCAGAGGCTCGGGTAAGTGACGTGGTGTCCAGGGGCAACAAGCTGGAGTTCTGCTCTTCTCCCCCTAACCACCCTCCCCCGCTGTGTGTTGTCCCGCCTCCCTGTGTCCCCACACAGACTATGGTCTTCCATGCTGCTAGTAGGTTCGCTAGTCTGTGCGGGGACACAGGGAGGCGGGACAACACAAAGCGGGGGTTGGAGCTTCACCACCTCCAGCAGGGGGCGCCGTGCTCTGTCCTCTTATTGGACGGAGGGTTGCAGAGGGGGATCAGTACATATGGGAGGAGCTTCACCACCTCCAGCAGGGGGCGCCGTGCTCTGTCCTCTTATTGGACGGAGGGTTGCAGAGGGGGATCAGTACATATGGGAGGAGCTTCACCACCTCCAGCAGGGGGCGCCGTGCTCTGTCCTCTTATTGGACGGAGGGTTGCAGAGGGGGATCAGTACATATGGGAGGAGCTTCACCACCTCCAGCAGGGGGCGCCGTGCTCTGTCCTCTTATTGGACGGAGGGTTGCAGAGGGGGATCAGTACATATGGGAGGAGCTTCACCACCTCCAGCAGGGGGCGCCGTGCTCTGTCCTTTTATTGGACGGAGGGTTGCAGAGGGGGATCAGTATATATGGGAGGAGAAGACCAGCAGCAATGAGATGCAACAAGGGAGGTAAAAACAAGGATTACTGGAAATGACGGTCTATGATACTCAGTGTACAGGGCAAAGTAAATGTCATCTATGGAGGAACACAGGCGATGGGGCAATCTGATATTTGTCCAGCAGGTGGTGGTAGAGTTCTATGAGTATGCTGCGGTTTTTTTTTTAAATCTGATTGGACAGATCGACCTGTTTTATCGATGGATTTTTAAGGGATTTTTAAGAATAATGCGTGTCCCGTTATCGCCCCCCCCCCTCCCCCCCAAGACTCTCATGCGGGAAGTTGAGGTCGTTCTACTTTTATATTTATAACTGAAATGAGGAAATGTTGCGCTGATCTCCTGCCACCTCTTTGCAGCCACTTCCCGTCTCCATTGCCCCCCCCCCCCCCATGGCATTTCTCAGGGTTGGGTCTCCTGATGGTGACAACCGTGGACCATGTCTGTGTCCTGTGTGCTGAAATGGTCACTTGCAGTCTCCATTGGAAGCCCATGTGATCGGGTGACAACCCAGGGGCCCATTAGGGAGAGCGTTGTCACCCTGTAACAGGAAGTGACCTTCATGGCAGGATCGCCGGGGATCATTTTAGTGAAAGCATTAGTTATTATGGAAGGATCGAACTACTCTGATGAAGGCCTCGTTCACGCCGTACGTGCGGAAAAACTGATGGAAACTGAAAAAAAATTGTTTTTTTTTTACAAAAACAGTAAAAAAAAAAATGCAAAATTCTGTTATAAATTTTTTTCTTAAATATTTTAAAAAAATGAGATTTTTTTTACACCTTGCAGATTCCTGAGCAGAAAACAAAACTGCACATGAAAACTGACGTCTCAGCATCGTGGTGTGAATGAGCCTGAAAGAATTAAATTTTTTTTAAAAAACAGTAAAAAAAGATAAAAAAAATTAAAAAAAACAGTAAAAAAAAATTTAAATTTTGTTAAAATTTTTAAAAAATATTTTAAAAAAATTAGATGTTTTTTACACCTTGCAAATTCCTGCGCAGAACAAAAAACTGCACATGACCCCAGTGCTGCGGTGTGAACAGGGCACATAGAGAACAATTGGTTTTAATGTGCCCTTGCAGATCGTGTGCAGAAAAACTGACGTCTTGGCACCGTGGTGTGAATGAGCCCGAAAGAATTAAAAAAATTAAAAAAACAGTAAAAAAAAAAACAGTTAAAAAAAATTAAAAAATACAAAATTCTGGTATAAATTTTTTTCTTAAATATTTAAAAAAAATGAGATTTTTTTTACACCTTGCAAATTCCTGCACAGAAAAAAAATCAGCACATGAAAACTGACGTCTCAGCATCGTGGTGTGAATGAGCCTGAAAGAATTAAAAAAAATAAAAAAACAGTAAAAAAAAATATAAAAAAACAGTAAAAAAAAAAATTTTGTTAAAATTTTTTTCTTAAATCTTTAAAAAAAGTGAGTTTTTTTTACACCTTGCAAATTCCTGCACAGAAAAAAAATCTGCATGTGACCCCAGTGCTGTGGTGTGAACAGGGCACATAGAGAACAATTGGTTTTAATGTGCCCTTGCAAAAACTGACGTCTCGGCACCGTGGTGTGAATGAGCCCGAAAGTATTAAAAAAATTTAAAAAACAGTAAAAAAAAACAGTAAAAAAAATTAAAAAACAGTAAAAAAAATATAAACAGTAAAAAAAAATGTAAATTTTGTTAAAATTTTTTTTTTTAATCTTTAAAATAAATGAGATTTTTTTTACACCTTGCAAATTCCTGCGCAGAAAAAAAATTTGCGGTGTGAACAGGGCACATAGAAAACAATTGTTTTTATTTTGCCCTTGCAGAACACGTGCAGAAAAACTGACGTCTCGGCACCATGGTGTGAATGAGCCCGAAAGTATTAAAAAATTAAAAAAAACAGTAAAAAAAAATTAAAAAACAGTAAAAAAAAATAAAAAAAACTAAAAAAAACAGTAAAAAAAAAATTAAAATTTTGTTAAAATTTTTTAAAAATATTTTTAAAAAATTAGATGTTTTTTACACCTTGCAAATTCCTGCACAGAAAAAAAATCTGCACATGAAAACTGACGTCTCAGCATCGTGGTGTGAATGAGCCCGAAAGTATTAAAAAAATTAAAAAAACAGTAAAAAAAACAGTAAAAAAAATTAAAAAACAGTAAAAAAAAATATAAACAGTAAAAAAAAATGTAAATTTTGTTAAAATTTTTTTTTTTAATCTTTAAAATAAATGAGATTTTTTTTACACCTTGCAAATTCCTGCGCAGAAAAAAAATTTGCGGTGTGAACAGGGCACATAGAAAACAATTGTTTTTATTTTGCCCTTGCAGAACACGTGCAGAAAAACTGACGTCTCGGCACCATGGTGTGAATGAGCCCGAAAGTATTAAAAAATTAAAAAAAACAGTAAAAAAAAATTAAAAAACAGTAAAAAAAAATAAAAAAAACTAAAAAAAACAGTAAAAAAAAAATTAAAATTTTGTTAAAATTTTTTAAAAATATTTTTAAAAAATTAGATGTTTTTTACACCTTGCAAATTCCTGCACAGAAAAAAAATCTGCACATGAAAACTGACGTCTCAGCATCGTGGTGTGAATGAGCCCGAAAGTATTAAAAAAATTAAAAAAACAGTAAAAAAAACAGTAAAAAAAATTAAAAAACAGTAAAAAAAAATATAAACAGTAAAAAAAAATGTAAATTTTGTTAAAATTTTTTTTTTTAATCTTTAAAATAAATGAGATTTTTTTTACACCTTGCAAATTCCTGCGCAGAAAAAAAATTTGCGGTGTGAACAGGGCACATAGAAAACAATTGTTTTTATTTTGCCCTTGCAGAACACGTGCAGAAAAACTGACGTCTCGGCACCATGGTGTGAATGAGCCCGAAAGTATTAAAAAATTTAAAAAAACAGTAAAAAAAAATTAAAAAACGGTAAAAAAAAATTAAAAAAACTAAAAAAAACAGTAAAAAAAAAATTAAAATTTTGTTAAAATTTTTTAAAAATATTTTTAAAAAATTAGATGCAAATTGCAAATTCCTTGCAAATTCCTGCACAGAAAAAAAATCTGCACATGAAAACTGACGTCTCAGCATCGTGGTGTGAATGAGCCTGAAAGAATTAAAAATTTTTAAAAAAACAGTAAAAAAAAAACCAGTTAAAAAAAATTAAAAAATACAAAATTCTGTTATAAATTTTTTTCTTAAATATTTAAAAAAAGCAAGATTTTTTTTACACCTTGCAGATTCCTGCGCAGAAAAAAAAATCTGCACATGACCCCAGTGCTGCGGTGTGAACGGGGCACTTAGAGGACAATTAGTTTTATTTTGCCCTTGCAGAACACGTGCAGGAAAACTGACGTCTCGGCACCGTGGTGTGAATGAGCCCGAAAGTATTTAATTTTTTTTAAAAAACTGTAAAAAAAAAATAAAAAAAACAGTAAAAAAAATTAAAAATTCTGTTAAATATTATAAAAAAATTAGATTTTTTTTCCACATTGCAGATTCCTGCGCAGAAAAAAAACGTCTGACGTCTCGGCACCATGGTGTGAATGAGCCCGAAAGTATTAAAAAAATTAAAAAAAAAAGTAAAAAAAATAAAAAAACAGTAAAAAAATAAAATAAAAAATTCTGTTAAAATTTTTTATTTTAAATCTTTAAAAAATTAGATTTTTTTTTACACCTCACAGATCGCGTGCAGAAAAACTGACGTCTCGGCATCATGGTTTGAATGAGCCTGAAAGTATTACAATTTTTTTTAAAAACAGTAAAAAAATTTAAAAAAACAGTAAAAAAAATATAAATATAAATTCTGTTAAATTTTTTTTTTAAATATTTAAAAAAAATTAGATTTTTTTTATGCCTTGCAGATTCCTGTGCAGAAAAAAAATCTGCACATGACCCCAGTGCTGGGGTGTGAACAGGGCACATAGAGGACAATGGGTTTTAATGTGCCCTTGCAGAACATGTGCAGAAAAACTGATGTCTCGGCAGTTAAAAAAACAGTTAAAAAAAAATAAAAAAAACAGTAAAAAAAATAAAAAAAATTCTGTTAAATTTTTTTTTTAATCTTAAATAAAAAAAATATTTAAACATTTTATTGCAAAAAAATAGTATTTTATGTGCCTTTAATGGCGCCCCTTTTACCTCGTTGGTGTTCCAGCGCTCTTCTCTTTATTTTTTACGTGCCATTGATGGGCCCTGCGTGGGCGTGTCTTTTGCTCTAATTTTTCTTGGTTAAATTGTTTAAAAAAAGTTAATAAAAATTAATTGAAATACAAAAATTTTATTGCAGAAAAAAAAAACTGCGGTGATCAAATACCAACAAAAGGAATCTGTTTGTGTGAAGAGAACTCTTCTTCCCAGAAGAGTTGAAGCTGTTATAGCTGCAAAGGGCGGGGCCAACTCAATATTGAACCCTACAGACTAAGACTGGGGGGCCATGAAAGGTCATGTGTGTGGGAAGGGCGGGGCCAACTCAATATTGAACCCTATGGACCAAGACAGGGGGCCATTAAAGGTCATGTGTGTGGATCCCCTCCATATCATGTGATTCAGATGTTCCAATCCCCTCCCAATCATGTGATTCAGGTGTCCCAATCCCCTCCATATCATGTGATTCAGGTGTCCCAATCCCCTCCCAATCATGTGATTCAGGTGTTCCAATCCCCTCCCAATCATGTGATTCAGGTGTTCCAATCCCCTCCCAATCATGTGATTCAGGTGTTCCAATCCCCTCCATATCATGTGATTCAGGTGTTCTAATCCCCTCCATATCATGTGATTCAGGTGTTCCAATCCCCTCCATATCATGTGATTCAGGTGTTCCAATCCCCTCCATACCATGTGATTCAGGTGTTCCAATCCCCTCCCAATCATGTGATTCAGGTTTTCCAATCCCCTCCCTATCATGTGATTCAGATGTTCCAACCTGACCACACCTCCCTGTTCACCTCTGTGAGCTATAAATAAAGTTATGAGGCGGGGATCCCCTGAGACCGGAATGTTATTTCAGTGGTTCCTCTGTGTGAGACGCCTGGGAAAGGTCAGAAGGAGCTCATTTCCTCTTTATGGTGATGACCACATTATTGTGGGACTAAAATTACACGTGAAGAGTGACTTGTGGACTTTCACTTCTCAGCTGAACAGTAAAGAACCCAACAAACTGACTTCTGCAGAACGTTCTCCATCACACGATATACATGGACAGAGGGGGGAGGGGAATCTCACAGAATATACAGTTGTGTTGAAAAAAGTGACTAAAGCTGAAAATCCTTCTAATCCTTTTCTTTCCATCCACACAAATGCATTGGGAACACGACACATTCTATTCCAAATCACAACATGAAGAAAAATACATCAAATTTGTGTTGTTCCTCTAAAAAAATGGAAGAAAAGTGAATAGTTAAAAAAAAATCTCAGTGTTTGTATTCTTCTTTACAAACTCCAACATTCACTATATAAACTGAGAAATGTTTGAAGATTTTGCTTTCCTTTGAATGACTTCATGAATATTTGGTTGTAGTCGCACTGTTTCTGAGAACTGCTGTACATCTGTGTTGCATGGAGTCCCCCAACTTCTGGCCCCTGTGATCAGGTATTCCAGCCCAGGATGATTGGACCACATTCCACAGTTCTTCTCTATTTCTTGGTTTGGCCTCAGAAACGGCATTTTTGATGTCACCCCACAAGTTTTCTATTGGATGAAGATCCGGGGATTGGGCTGGCCACTCCATAACATCCATCTTGTTGGTCTGGACCCAAGATGTTGCCCGTTTACTGGTGTGTTTGGGGTCGTTGTCTTGTTGGAACCCCCATTTCAAGGGCATTTCCTCTTCAGCATAAGGCAGCATGACCTCTTCAAGTATTCTGATGGATTCAAACTGATCCATGATCCCTGGTATGCGATAAATAGGCCCAACACCGTAGTATGAGAAACATCCCCATATCATGATGCTTGCACCACCATGCTTCACGGTCTTCACAGTGTACTGTGGCCTGAATTCAGTGTTTGGGGGTCGTCTGACAAAACTGTCTCCGCCCACTAGACCCAAAAAGAACAATCTTACTTCCATCAGTCCACAAAATGTTGCGCCATTTCTCTTTAGGCCGGTCAATGTGCTCTTTGGCAGATTGTAACCTCTTCAGCACACGTCTTTTTCCCAACAGTGGGACTTTGCGGGGACTTCTTGCAGATAGCTTGGCTTCACATTGGCGTCTTCTAATTGTAACAGTCCTCACAGGGAACGTCACACCTTCTTTCATCTTCCTGGAGCTGATTGTTGGCTGAGTCCTCACAGGGAACTTCACACCTTCTTTCATCTTCCTGGAGCTGATTGTTGGCTGAGTCCTCACAGGGAACGTCACACCTTCTTTCATCTTCCTGGAGCTGATTGTTGGCTGAGTCCCCCCCCATGTTGGCTATTCTTCTATCCATTTGAATGGTAGTTTTTCGCTTTCTTCCACGTCTTTCAGGTTTTGGTTGCCATTTTAAAGCATTTGCCATCATTTTAGCTGAGCAGCCGATCATTTTCTGCACTTCTTTATATGTTTTCCCCTCTCCAATCAACTTTTTAATCAAGGTACGCTGTTCTTCTGAACAATGTCTGGAACGACCCATTTTCCTCAGAATTTCAGAGAGAAATGCACTGTAACCAGCATGTCCAACATTTGCTGCCTTCCTTCCTTAAATAAGGGCAATAATTGCCACCTGTTTATCAAAGAATGAATGACCTCACTAATAGAACTCCACACGGCTATTATTGTGAACACGCCCCTTTCAATGAGTGATTCAATGACACAGAATCAGCAGCATGCATGTCATGACTGTTGGGTCTGTTGGATTTCTATTACTCTACTACACCTGCTAGGAAATGATGTGCCATGTAGAAATATCATTTCCACCAAAAACAGCGATTGATCCGGTTAGTGATGTCTGACGGCTAGTATTTTCAACACAACTGTAGCTGTCTTCTGAAGAACGTTCTCCATCACATTATAGGGAAGTTTGCTCATGCGCTGACCCCGCGTTGTCATGTGACGTGGCCTACCACTTGGTGGCTGAGTGGCTGTTTTTCCCATTCGCTTCCACTTTGTTATAATCCCACTAACAGTTGAGCGTGGAATATTTAGTAGCCAGGAAATGTCACGGATGGACTTATTGCCCAGGTGGCCACCTATCACGGGACCACGCTTGGAGTCACTGAGCTCCTGAGAGCGACCCATTCTATCACCAATGTTTGTAGAAGCCGTCTGCATGCCTAGGGGATGGATTGTATACACCTGTGTCCATGGAGGGGATTGGATAACCTGAATCACATGATATGGAGGGGATTGGAACACCTGAATCACATGATATGGAGGGGATTGGAACACCTGAATCACATGATATGAAGGGGATTGGAACACCTGAATCACATGATATGGAGGGGATTGGAACACCTGAATCACATGATATGGAGGGGATTGGAGCACCTGAATCACATGATTGGGAGGGGATTGGAACGCCTGAATCACATGATATGGAGGGGATTGGAACACCTGAATCACATGATATGGAGGGTGGGGAGAATACTGTTGGCAATATAGTCTATGTAAAGTGCTGTGTATATTGATGGCATTCTGTACATTGTGGTGGGATTTGGAACGCACGGATCTCTTGGGAACAAAACCTTTATTATCAGATCCTTAAAAAGAAGAGAGAGAGAGGTCACCTCGCTGCCCCAACCAACATGGCTGAAGGCAGACAACTGTCATGTGATCTCCCAAAGTGAGACATAGATCATCTATAGAACAGTCATGATGGTGTAAAGCAGATACAATAATTGTCCTTCAAGAGGGATCCATGCAGTTCACAGCCCAGTTCATATTCTGACCGAACAGATCGACCTCTTTCTGGTGACCCCTCTAGTGATATAAAGATCTATATAGAGGGATCGGGACCTCCTTCCTCCTGCCGGTGACCCCTCTAGTGATAGGATCTATATAGAGGAATCAGGACCTCCTTCCTCCTGCCGGTGACCCCTCTAGTGATAGGATCTATATAGAGGAATCAGGACCTCCTTCCTCCTGCCGGTGACCCCTCTAGTGATATAAAGATCTATATAGAGGAATCAGGACCTCCTTCCTCCTGCCGGTGACCCCTCTAGTGATAGGATCTATATAGAGGAATAAGGACCTCCTTCCTCCTGCCGGTGACCCCTCTAGTGATGGGATCTATATAGAGGAATCGGGACCTCCTTCCTCCTGCCGGTGACCCCTCTAGTGATATAAAGATCTATATAGAGGAATCAGGACCTCCTTCCTCCTGCCGGTGACCCCTCTAGTGATAGGATCTATATAGAGCAGCGGTTCTCAACCTGGGGGTCGCGACCCCTTTGGGGGTCGAACGACCATTTCCCAGGGGTCGCCTAAGACCATCGGAAAACACATATTTCCGATGGTCTTAGGAACCGAGACACCGCTCCTCTCTCCGGCGATGTGTGGGCGGGATGATACGCTGCTCCTGTCACCTGGCCACACCTCCGGGATCGCTCAGCTGCTCCGCCTCCTCGCCGCTGATTGGCCACCGGAACTGTAGCTCAGGAGAGGCACACAGGCGGCCAATCACCGGCGAGGAGGTGGAGCTTGGAGAGGAGGAGCCGAGCGGCAGCGCGCGTACATCAAAGAAGATCGAGGGAGCTGCCGGAGCGAGTGAAGAGGAGAGCGGCCAGAGAAGGAAGACAGCTGACAGGTAAGTGAGAGAGCGAGCCCAGGCTGGAGCAGGGGTCAGCAAAGTAAGTATCATTGGTGTCAGTGGGAGGAATAGTGCCCCATCGTTGGTGTCAGTGGGAGGAATAGTGCCCCATCGTTGGTGTCAGTGGGAGGAATAGTGCCCCATCGTTGGTGTCAGTGGGAGGAATAGTGCCCCATTATTGGTGTCAGTGGGAGGAATAGTGCCCCGTCATTGGTGTCAGTGGGGGGAATAGTGCCCCATCGTTGGTGTCAGTGGGAGGAATAGTGCCCCATCGTTGGTATCAGTGGGAGGAATAGTGCCCCATCATTGGTGTCAGTGGGAGGAATAGTGCCCCGTCATTGGTGTCAGTGGGGGGAATAGTGCCCCATCGTTGGTGTCAGTGGGAGGAATAGTGCCCCATCGTTGGTGTCAGTGGGAGGAATAGTGCCCCATCATTGGTGTCACTGGGAGGAATAGTGCCCCATCGTTGGTATCAGTGGGAGGAATAGTGCCCCATCATTTGTGTCACTAATACCAACGATGGGGCACTATTCCTCCCACTGATACCAACGATGGGGCACTATTCCTCCCACTGACACCAACGATGGGGCACTATTCCTCCCACTGACACCAACGATGGGGCACTATTCCTCCCACTGACACCAACGATGGGGCACTATTCCTCCCATTGACACCAGTGATGGGGCACTATTCATCCCACTGACATCAGTGATGGGGCACTATTCCTCCCACTGACACCAATGATGGGGCACTATTCCTCCCCCCACTGACACCAACGATGGGGCACTATTCCTCCCCCCACTGACACCAACGATGGGGCACTATTCCTCCCCCCACTGACACCAACGATGGGGCACTATTCCTCCCCCCACTGACACCAACGATGGGGCACTATTCCTCCCCCCACTGACACCAACGATGGGGCACTATTCCTCCCCCCACTGACACCAACGATGGGGCACTATTCCTCCCCCCACTGACACCAATGATGGGGCACTATTCCTCCCACTGACACCAATGATGGGACACTATTCCTCCCACTGACACCAATGATAGGGCACTATTCCTCCCACTGACACCAATGATGGGGCACTATTCCTCCCACTGACACCAATGATGGGGCACTATTCCTCCCACTGACACCAATGATGGGACACTATTCCTCCCACTGACACCAATGATGGGGCACTATTCCTCCCACTGACACCAATGATGGGACACTATTCCTCCCACTGACACCAATGATGTGGCACTATTCCTCCCACTGACACCAATGATGGGACACTATTCCTCCCACTGACACCAGTGATGGGGCACTACTCCCACTGACACCAGTGATGGGGCACTACTCCCCCCACTGACACCAGTGATGGGGCACTACTCCCCCCACTGACACCAGTGATGGAGCACTACTCCCCCCACTGACACCAATGATGGGGCACTACTCCCCCCACTGACACCAATGATGGGGCACTACTCCCCCCACTGACACCAATGATGGGGCACTACTCCCCCCACTGACACCAATGATGGGGCACTACTCCCCCCACTGACACCAATGATGGGGCACTACTCCCCCCACTGACACCAATGATGGGGCAATACTCCCCCCACTGACACCAATGATGGGGCACTACTCCCCCCACTGACACCAATGATGGGGCACTACTCCCCCCACTGACACCAATGATGGGGCACTACTCCCCCCACTGACACCAATGATGGGGCACTACTCCCCCCACTGACACCAATGATGGGGCACTACTCCCCCCACTGACACCAATGATGGGGCACTACTCCCCCCACTGACACCAATGATGGGGCACTACTCCCCCCACTGACACCAATGATGGGGCACTATTCCTCCCACTGACACCAATAATGGGGCACTATTCCTCCCACTGACACCAATGATGGGGCACTATTCCTCCCACTGACACCAATGATGGGGCACTATTCCTCCCACTGACACCAATGATGGGGCACTATTCCTCCCACTGACACCAATGATGGGGCACTATTCCTCCCACTGACACCAATGATGGGGCACTATTCCTCCCACTGACACCAGTGATGGGGCACTATTCCTCCCACTGACACCAATGATGGGGCACTATTCCTCCCACTGATACCAATGATGAAGCACTATTCCTCCCACTGACACCAACGATGGGACACTATTCCTCCCACTGACACCAATGATGGGGCACTATTCCTCCCACTGACACCAATGATGGGGCACTATTCCTCCCACTGACACCAACGATGGGACACTATTTCTCCCACTGACACCAATGATGGGGCACTATTCCTCCCACTGACACCAATGATGGGGCACTATTCCTCCCACTGACACCAATGATGGGGCACTATTCCTCCCACTGATACCAATGATGGGGCACTATTCCTCCCACTGACACCAATGATGGGACACTATTCCTCCCACTGACACCAATGATGGGGCACTATTCCTCCCACTGACACCAATGATGGAGCACTATTCCTCCCACTGATACCAATGATGGGGCACTATTCCCCCCACTGACACCAATGATGGGGCACTATTCCTCCCACTGACACCAATGATGGGACACTATTCCTCCCACTGACACCAATGATGGGACACTATTCCTCCCACTGACACCAATGATGGGACACTATTCCTCCCACTGACATCAGTGATGGGGCACTATTCCTCCCACTGACACCAATGATGGGACACTATTCCTGCCACTGACACCAATGATGGGGCACTATTCCCCCCACTGACACCAATGATGGGACACTATTCCTCCCACTGACATCAGTGATGGGGCACTATTCCTCCCACTGCAAAATTACAGTTATGAAGTAGCAACGAAAATAATTTTATGGTTGGGGGTCACCACAACATGAGGAACTGTATTAAGGGGTCGCGGCATTAGAAAGGTTGAGAACCACTGATATAGAGGAATCAGGACCTCCTTCCTCCTGCCGGTGACCCCTCTAGTGATGAGATCTATATAGAGGAATCAGGACCTCCTTCCTCCTGCTGGTCCTCCAGTTGCAATAATATGAAATAAGTGTTCCCTCCTGTAGCTCTGGCCAACACTCCCCCCCCCCCAATATTGTCCTCTATCAGTAGGCCGGAGTAGAGGGAAGTCATGGCCCCCCTTTCTTTCTGTATTCACTTTCTCTTTGTCCATTGACTTTAGTGAGTTTCACTGCAGATATCTTCTCCTTTCTTGCTGACTGGTGGCATTCACCGGGGATTTGGGGACAATGGATGTCCTGTGAATGGGATGCATTCAGGTTTGTGAATTCCGGGACACAACTGTTATTTTAGAAGCCTTTGTTTGCCTCTCATCTACTCTGCTAATTACAGTGGAGGGTCCGCGGTATCCCCTCTATTGCTGCAGGCAAAATCTGTCTCCCGTTGTCACCCGTAGTTGATGGCATTTTCTGAATTCTTCGCTTTTATTGTCACGCTAAGGTGTTTGATCATTTTTTGGTTTGTTGTAGAAGCTTGAACCAGGCCAAGGGTTCCCCATGATCTACTGAGCTGCAGCAGAGCAAAAAAAAAATCAGACGGGAATGCCCGGTGTGGCAGAGCTGTTTAAATCTCAGAACTGGATGGACAGAAATACAGATCCATTGGCTCCCCTATATCATTTATGTCTGAATGTTGACGATCAGATATTATTTTCATATATTTTCTTTTTGTCCTTATTGTGAGGGTTGGTCCTAGAATTTAGATGGCGTTGGATTCAGACCTAATTTCATGACTTATGGTGACCTGAGCTGAATCCAAATTTGTGTTATCCTGGATACCTTGGATTCCCAAAAGGCTTTTGGGAGAATGGGACCAAAGGTTGCTCCATAGGTTTCTACTTCTGATGTTGCATGAGTCACCTTAGTTTGATTGCCAGTCCCACCAAGTTCCACTTTTCCCTAGCTTGACTGCCAGACTCACCAAATTCCAACCCTTCCTTACATTGACTAACAGTGCCACCATGTTCCACCTTTCCTTAGATTGACTGCCAATGCCATCAGGTCGCATCCTTCCTTAGACTGAATGTCAGTGCCACCAAGTTCCACTTTTCCCTAGCTTGACTGCCAGTCTCACCAAGTTTCAACCAATCCTTAGCTTGACTGCCACCAGGCCCCATCCTTCACTTGTGGACTGCCACGGTCACCAAGTTTCACCCTTCCTTAGCTTGACTGCCAGTCTCAACAGTTTTCAACCCTTCCTTAGATTGACTGTCAGTGCCACCAAGGTCCACTTTTCCCTAGCTGGACTACCAGTCTCATCAGGTTCCAACCCTTCGTTAGATTGACTGCCAGTGCCACCAAGTTCCACCTTTCCCTAGCTTGACTGCCAGTCTCATCAGGTTCCAACCCTTCCTTAGATTGACTGCCAGTGCCACCAAGTTCCACCTTTTCCTAGCTTGACTGCCAGATTCACCACATTTCAACCCTTCCTTAGATTGACTGTCAGTGCCACAAAGGTCCACTTTTCCCTAACTTGACTGCCAGTCTAACCAGGATCCAACCTTTCCTTAGATTGACTGCCAGTGCCACCAAGCTTCACTTTTCCCTAGCTTGACTGCCAGTCTCACCAGGTTCCAACCCTTCTTTAGATTGACTGCCAGTCTCACCAGGTTCCAACCAGTCCTTAGGTTGACTGCCACCACGCCCTATCCTTCACTTGTGGACTGCCAGTCTCACCAGGTTCCAACCCTTCCTTAGATTGACTACCAGTGCCACCATGTTCCCCCTTTTCCTAGCTTGACTGCCAGACTCACCACATTTCAACCCTTCCTTAGATTGACTGCCAGTGCCACCAAGATCCACTTTTCCCTAACTTGACTGCTAGTCTCACCAGGTTCCAATTTTTCCATAGATTGACTGCCAGTCTCACCAGGTTCCAACCCATCCTTAGATTGACTGCCGCCAGGCCCCATCCTTCACTTGTTGACTGCCAGGGTCACCAAGTTTCACCCTTCTTTAGCTTGACTGCCAGTCTCACCAGGTTCCATTCTTCCTTAGATTGACTGCAAGTTCCATCAGGCCCAATCCTTCCTTTGTTGACTGCCAATCTCACCAGGTTCCACCCTTCCTTAGTTGACTTCCAGTGCCAACAGGCCCAATCCTTCCTTTGTTGATTGGCAGTCTCACCAAGTGCCACCCTTCCTTAGATTGACTTCCAGTGCCACCAGGCCCCATCCTTCCTTTGTTGACTGCCAGTCTCACCAAGTGCCACCCTTCCTTAGATTGACTGCCAATGCCACCAAGTTCCACCTTACCTTAGCTTGACTGCCATTGCCACCAGGTTCCTCCCTTCTATTTTAGTTTTCCTGGTATAATTTTTAAAAGAAGTGGTTCAGGGCTGTTTTTTGGCCCCATCCTCTCGTGAGGCCAGGCTATCAGGAGCATCTTAAACCATTCTGCACCATTTGTATCATTTGCTGCTCTCTAATACGCATTTTTTGGAGTCTTGTTTAGATCTTTTTTATAATAATTGGACTCAGATTTAGTTCTATAAATTGTTAAAAACTATTTATATGGAAACATACACCGACCAGCCAAACAGTTATGAGCCCCCGCCATAACCTGTCACGTCATGGACCCCACTAGACCTCTGAAGGTATTCTGTGGTATCTGCCACCAGACAGTCAGTAGCAGATCCTTTAAGTCCTGTTAGTCAGGAGGCAGGGCTTTCATGGATCGCACTTGTTTTTTCAGCACATCCCACAGATGCTTGATTGGACTGGGATCTGGAGAATTTGGAGTGCAAGTCAACACCTCAAACATAGTGTTGTGTTCCTCAAACCATTCTTGAACTCATCAGACCAGGCCACCTTCTTTCATTGCTCCGTGGTCCAGTTCTGAGGCTCACCTGCCCATTGTAGGGACTTTTGGTTGTGAACATGGGTCAGCATGGACATCCTGACCGGTCTGTGGCTACACAGCCCCATACACAACAAACTGTGATGCTCTGTGTTTGCTGACACCTTTCTATCAGAACCAGCATTCACTTTCCCAACAATTTGAGCTCTAGTAGCTCTTCTGTTGGATCAGACTACATGGATCAGTCTTCCCTCCCTGCCTCCATCAATGAGCCTTTGCCGCCCACCTCCATCAATGAGCCTTTGCCGCCCACCTCCATCAATGAGCCTTTGCCACCCCACCTCCACCAATGAGCCTTTGCCGCCCACCTCCATCAATGAGCCTTTGCTGCCCCACCTCCATCAATGACCCTTTGCCGCCCACCTCCATCAATGAGCCTTTGCCGCCCACCTCCATCAATGAGCCTTTGCCGCCCACCTCCATCAATGAGCCTTTGCCGCCCACCTCCATCAATGAGCCTTTGTCGCCCACCTCCATCAATGAACCTTTTCCGCCCACCTCCACCAATGAGCCTTTGCCGCCCACCTCCATCAATGAGCCTTTGCCGCCCACCTCCACCAATGAGCCTTTGCCGCCCACCTCCATCAATGAACCTTTGCTGCCCCACCTCCATCAATGAGCCTTTGTCGCCCACTTCCATCAATGAACCTTTGCCGCCCACCTCCATCAATGAGCCTTTGTCGCCCACCTCCATCAATGAGCCTTTGCTGCCCCACCTCCATCAATGAGCCTTTGCCGCCCACCTCCATCAATGAGCCTTTGTCGCCCACCTCCATCAATGAGCCTTTGCTGCCCCACCTCCATCAATGAGCCTTTGCCGCCCACCTCCATCAATGAACCTTTGCTGCCCCACCTCCATCAATGAACCTTTCTCGCCCACCTCCATCAATGAGCCTTTGCTGCCCAGCTCCATCAATGAGCCTTTGCCGCCCACCTCTATCAATGAGCCTTTGCCGCCCACCTCCATCAATGAGCCTTTGCCGCCCACCTCCATCAATGAGCCTTTGCCGCCCACCTCCATCAATGAGCCTTTGCCGCCCACCTCCATCAATGAGCCTTTGCCACCCCACCTCCACCAATGAGCCTTTGCCGCCCACCTCCATCAATGAGTTGCCGCCCACCTCCATCAATGAGCCTTTGCCGCCCACCTCCATCAATGAGTTGCCGCCCACCTCCATCAATGACCCTTTGCCGCCCACCTCCATCAATGAGCCTTTGCCGCCCACCTCCATCAATGAGCCTTTGCCACCCACCTCCATCAATGAGCCTTTGCCGCCCACCTCCATCAATGAGCCTTTGTCGCCCACCTCCATCAATGAACCTTTGCCGCCCACCTCCATCAATGAGCCTTTGTCGCCCACCTCCATCAATGAGCCTTTGCTGCCCCACCTCCATCAATGAGCCTTTGCTGCCCCACCTCCATCAATGAGCCTTTGCTGCCCCACCTCCATCAATGAACCTTTGCTGCCCCACCTCCATCAATGACCCTTTGCTGCCCACCTCCATCAATGAGCCTTTGCCGCCCACCTCCATCAATGAGCCTTTGCTGCCCCACCTCCATCAATGAGCCTTTGCTGCCCCACCTCCATCAATGAGCCTTTGCTGCCCCACCTCCATCAATGAGCCTTTGCCGCCCACCTCCATCAATGAGCCTTTGCTGCCCCACCTCCATCAATGAGCCTTTGCTGCCCCACCTCCATCAATGAGCCTTTGCTGCCCCACCTCCATCAATGAACCTTTCTCGCCCACCTCCATCAATGAACCTTTCTCGCCCACCTCCATCAATGAACCTTTGCCGCCCACCTCCATCAATGAGCCTTGGCCCCCTACGACCCTGTCAACGGTTCCCCAGTTCTCCTTTCTTCAACCACTTTTGGTTGCTCCTGACCACTGCAGACCAGGAACACCCCCCAAGAGCTGCAGTTTTGGAGTTGCTCTGACCCAGTCATCTAGACATCCTAATTTGGTCCTTGTCAGAACCCCTCAAACCTCCACCCACTTTCAGGTGTCATTATAATGAGATAATCAATGTTCTTCACGTCACCTGTTGGTGGTCCAAATGTCTTGTCGGTGTATGAACAGGCATCTATGAGAAGAGAAGTTCTCAGTGGACAGTCATGGACACGTCCTCGTGGTATTGAATCTCATGTGGTTATTTATGTAGGTCATCCAGAAGCGGGACTCAAGTCCCACTCAAGTGGGACACAATTTTTTAACGACTACACGACAACTGACCTCATTTAGCAGAAGTTTTCTCGTCTCTATTACAAAACAATACAGTGAAACCAACCGAAGTCCCTGACACCCGGCACATCTCCGCCAACCATCGGCCCACGTTGTGTAGACCTCATGTACACAATTAGGACTTAGGCAAGCTTGGACCCCCATTCAGTTTAGAAATTCTCTCTGAAAATCCACAGCGGGCAGAAGAATGGAGGACAAAGCCTTTATGTCCGTCCTTCATCCTCCACAGTCCTCACACAATGGAAGTCAGGAACAAGGGACATTCCAGGGACTATTTTATGAGGACTAAGGTCCGGCCCGTCACCATGGAAATATTAACAGCTGAGTGATGAAGGCAAAAGGACAAAGGGGAGGAAGAAAAATCGGAATTGTCCTGGACAGGGGCGGACTGACAAGTCATGGGGCCCTCCGGCAATAGGGGAGCATGGGGCCCCGTGTCCTTGCCCACACTCAAAGAACACCCCCAAAAAGCCTATAAAAGGTACCAGGGGCATCTCATGGGGCCCCCTACTGACCCTGGGCCCTTGGGCAGTGCCCGAGTGCTCGAATGGTCAGTCCGCCCCTGGTCCTGGAGGACTGAGGGGGAACAGAACTAAAGATTTGGTCTGGTGGATGACGTCCAGCGATGAGCTGAGTGATTCGGCAAACTACCATCAGCCATATTTTACCAAAATTTTCAACTTTGCTCATTTTGGGGCAATTTGTCTGAAAAAAAATCTAGTTTTATTTTGACATATTTAGAGTGTTTTTGTAGGCATTTGGGTTGTTTGGTTCATTTCCTTGATGGCACATTTGTCCCGAGGGCCGAATCCAGCTAGCCAGGTCGTTTCATGTGGCCCTCGCCCCTCTCCTCTCCAACCCCACCTTGTCTCAGAAGTCGGCAGCAGAGGAGGGAGGACAGAACTCCTCCGCCAGATCCTGCGCTTCTCCATGCAGTCTCAGAAAGGATTGAAGGATCGGCTCTGCCCCCTCCCCATCCCATTTCAATCAGCAGCAGCAGAAAGGAGGACAGATCTCCTCCGCCAGATCCTGCGCTTCTCCATGCAGTATCACAAAGGATTGTCTCTGCCCCCCCCCCCAAACCCACTTCAATCAACAGCAGCAGAGAGGAGGACAGAACTCCTGCAGATCCTGCACTTCTCCATGCAGTCACAGAGATGATCGTGTCTGCCCCCCCCCCCCCCCCAAAACCCCTACTCAACTGTCAGCAGTAGAGAGGAGGACAGCGCTCCTCCTACAGATCCTGCGCTTCTCCATCCTTGGCTCCATCCATGGCAGAGCAGTCTCCAATAAAGTTTGTTGTGGATGATCCCCGCAGTATGCGACCCCGCCCCCCCCCCCCCAGACTTGCAGGAGGGCTGGAGGGGCAGGTTCCCCAAGTGCAATGTTTTCAACTGCGGGGGTTGGGGACTACATGGCAAGCTGCACCCCCCCCGTCACACGGGTGTCCTGCCTTTCCTTTTTTGCCTCTGGCTCAGTAACAATAGATCCTCCACAACAAATTTCCCCCCAGCAACAATAGATCCACCATAAGAACAATACACCCTGACCCCCAGCAACAGTATACCTCCACAACAAAATACCCCCAGCAACAATAGATCCTCCACAACAAAATACCCCCCAGCAACAATAGATCCTCCACAACTTAATACCCCCCAGCAACAATAGATCCTCCACAACAAAATATCCCCAGCAACAATAGATCCACCATAAGAACAATACACCCCGACCCCCAGCAACAGTATACCCCCACAATGAAATTCCCCCCTATCAACAATAGACCCTCCACAACAAAATACCCCCCAGCAACAATAGACCCTCCACAACAAAATACCCCCAGCAACAATAGATCCTCCACAGCAAATATTCTACCAGCAACAATAGATCCACCCTAGGGACAATACACCCTGACCCCCAGCAACAGTATACCTCCACAACGAAATACCCCCCCCATCAACAATAGACCCTCCACAACAAAATACCCCCCAGCAATAATAGATCTACCCCAGGAACAATACACCCCGACCCCCAGTAACAGTATACCTCCACAACAAAATACCCCTCAGCAACAATAGATCCCCCACAACAAATTTTCTAACAGCAACAATAGATCCACCCGAGGAACAATACACCCGACCCCCAGTAACAATATACCTCCACAACAAAATACCCCTCAGCAACAATAGACCCTAAACAACAAAATACCCCCCAACAACAATAGATCTTCCGGCACCCAGCACCGGTAGACCCCTCCCTTAATAGTAGATCACTCCCAGCAACAATAGATTCCCCCCAGTGACAATAGATCCCCAAGTAACCAGCATCAACACACCCCTCCAGCGCACCCTATCACCCGTTGCCATTATAAACATTCAGAGGTTCCGGTGTTCTCCCAAGTAGGTGGTGACCCTGGATGATGCCTGAACAAAGATGGCGCCATCCTTCTGGAGAGAGACGCAGATGAAGGCGTGGTCAGGGGGAGTCCTGCGGTCTCCGAGAAGTAATAATACCTGGAAGGGTTACACTGACACCTTACCGTGAGAAGTATCACAGGTCCCCTTTAATATTCACCGCGGGTTCAAAAAACAACATTTATACTACAGGAAGTGTATTGTTTCCATACATAAAAAAATATATTTATTGTCGAACACTTTGGCAGCTCATACAAGGGGCAGAACAAGGCACTGAGGAAGCCACGTCAGTTGTCACAGGACGTGGTGTGTGCCATGGAGCTGGCTTTGTACACGGGGGACAGTCATGGGGGGACAGAAAAGGGTCTTCACCAAACTGGTCCTCCATGTCTTTATGGAGCTGGCTTTGTACACGGGGGACAGTCATGGGGGGACAGAAAAGGGTCTTCACCAAACTGGTCCTCCATGTCTTTATGGAGCTGGCTTTGTACACGGGGGACAGTCATGGGGGGACAGAAAAGGGTCTTCACCAAACTGGTCCTCCATGTCTTTATGGAGCTGGCTTTGTACACAGGGGACAGTCATGGGGGGGACAGAAAAGGGTCTTCACCAAACTGGTCCTCCATGTCTTTATGGAGCTGGCTTTGTACATGGGGGACAGTCATGGGGGACAGAAAAGGGTCTTCACCAAACTGGTCATCCATGTCTTTATGGAGCTGGCTTTGTACACGGGGGGACAATCAGGGGATAGAAAAGGGTCTTCACCAAACTGGTCATCCATGTCTTTATGGAGCTGGCTTTGTACATGGGGGACAGTCATGGGGGACAGAAAAGGGTCTTCACCAAACTGGTCATCCATGTCTTTATGGAGCTGGCTTTGTACACGGGGGACAGTCATGGGGAACAGAAAAGGGTCTTCACCAAACTGGTCATCCATGTCTTTATGGAGCTGGCTTTGTACACGGGGGACAGTCATGGGGGGACAGAAAAGGGTCTTCACCAAACTGGTCATCCATGTCTTTATGGAGCTGGCTTTGTACACAGGGGGACAGTCATGGGGGGACAGAAAAGGGTCTTCACCAAACTGGTCATCCATGTCTTTATGGAGCTGGCTTTGTACACGGGGGACAGTCATGGGGGGACAGAAAAGGGTCTTCACCAAACTGGTCATCCATGTCTTTATGGAGCTGGCTTTGTACACGGGGGACAGTCATGGGGGGACAGAAAAGGGTCTTCACCAAACTGGTCCTCCATGTCTTTATGGAGCTGGCTTTGTACACGGGGACAGTCATGGGGGAGACAGAAAAGGGTCTTCACCAAACTGTTACCACAAGGTTGGAAGAGCACAATTGTCTAAATTGTCTTTGTATGATGGAGGACCCTTCACTGGAGACACCTGAACCCAATCATTTGGAGGGGGTCCATAAAGTTTGGCCATAGAGTGTATTCGACATAGTGAGTAGTCTGGAAAGCTTCTATTTAGATGCTGGGGAGGAAGAGCAGCTCCTTCCCCTTGGTATTGTCCTTCTCATTGTGCATGCCCTGTCCTCCTTGACTTGCTGTGTCTAGAAGATTCCAGGATGAGGTCCCCTCTCCTTCACATGAGCTATTTTCAAAGGTTCCATTTTGAGGTCCCCTCATTCTCCTCAAACTCCAGAACCCTCTCTTTTCGCCGTTTGCTTTGTTTCTTTTGCTGTCTGATACATTGTCACTTTGTGATCTCGGCATTTTTTTATCAACACCACGGCACATTATCACGCTTTTCCCCTCTACAACGTCTCCCTCATCTTTCCTGGGCTCCCCCACATTGTCTTCTGCTCCACCCACCCCAACATTTCCATTTTCTTCCATGGAGTTTCTCCATTTCACTTTATTTTTTGCGTACGTGCATTCCGTGGACGTTTGCTTGTTGCTGGTACCCATCTCTACTTCTATTTCACCCGGGTGGTGGACTTCATGGTTATCACCCAGGAGGTTTCCAAAGCTCCCGATATTTTCCACGCCGCCTTGGACGGGGATTACGGCCGGGCCGTCCCTTTTGTTGGTTGTGGGCACATGATGGATGATGGGTAGATGTCTCCTGCACACATTGGAGATGTTGGTCACTGCACTGACCAGTCTCTTCTGGTAATTCTCGCTGGCCAAGAAGTATAAAACGGGGTCGAAGCAGCTGTTGGCACTGGCCAACGGGCGCGTTATCTTGTAGCTTAGGTTCACCACATTCAGCGAATTACAGCTGGCGTCCAAGAGCCGGGCGTAATAGTAGATCGTGCGTGTCACGTGGAAGGGCAGGAAGCAAATGATGAACACCGTGAGGACGATGACGATGGTCTTGATGGACTTTCTCTTGTAAGCAGGTAGAGTCTGGCGGATCCCGCTGACCATGGGCTTCATCAGCTCCCTGGCCATGAGCCCGTAGCAGCCGGCAATGACCAAGCAGGGTACGCCGAACAAGAGGCTCATGACGGCCGTGCTGTACTCAACATACTCTTCAAAGTCCTCGGGGGTGGTGGTGTCGTGGCATATGGTGTCGTTGCCTTTGGGGCTCACCGTAACAAAGAAAAGGTTCGGGATCAAGCAGACGCTGACGGAGACCCACACGCCCACGCAGAACATATGGGCGTACCTGGCCTTCATCCTCTGCAGGGAAAGGAGGGGGTGGCAGACGCCCATATACCTGTGGAGGCTGATGCAGGTGAGGAACAGGATGCTGCAGTAGAGGTTGGTGTAGAACAAGAAGCGCATGGTCTTGCACAGAGCTTCTCCGAACGGCCAGTTGTTGTGGTCGGCGTAATAATAGACCAGGGTGGGCAGCGACAGCAGATACAACGAGTCCGACAAGGCCAGGTTGAACATGTAGACCGTAGTGGGGCTCCAGGGGCGCATCTTGGCCACGAAGATCCACATGGCCGTCAGGTTCAGGGGCAGCCCCAGAATGAAGACCACGCTGTAGGACACCGGCAGCAAGAAGTACTTGAATTCCTCCTGGAAGATGCAAACGTTGTTCGCCTGGACCGTCCCGTTCTGGAAGGAGGGGTCCAGGGGTGAGGGGGTGGTGTAGGAGCCCACCATTATCTCAAACGCTTCGGGGAACTCTTCGTTCTTGAAGGACGTGGACATGTGAATTCTAGAAAGGAAGCCAAAACATCATTAATAAGGGGGTCTTGTGAGTATCGACAACGCGCATCGTCAACGGAACGTATCCTAGAACAATGTCGTATTCAGGGGCGGACTGACAACTCATGGGGCCCCCGGGCAATGGGGGATCATGGGGCCCCCGTGTCCTTGCCCAAACTCAAAAGCCCCTTTGTCCTTGCCCAAACTCAAAAAAGCCTATGAAAAAGGTACCAGGGGCATCTCATGGGGCCCTAGGCAATAGGGGATCGTTGGGCCCCTGTGTCCTTGCCCAAACTCAAAAACCCCTGTGTCCTTGCCCAAACTCAAAAAAGCCTATGAAAAAGGTACCAGGGGCATTTCATGGGGCCCCCCGGGCAAAAGGGGATCATGGGGCCCCTGTGTCCTTGCCCAAACTCAAAAAAGCCTATGAAAAAGGTACCAGGGGCATCTCATGGGGCCCCCGGGCAATAGGGGATCATGGGGCCCCTGTGTCCTTGCTCAAACTCAAAAAAGCCTATAACAAAGTACCAGGGGCATCTCATGGGGCCCCCCGGGCAATAGGGGATCATGGGGCCCCTGTGTCCTTGCCCAAACTCAAAAAAGCCTACGAAAAAGGTACCAGGGGCATTTCATGGGGCCCCCCGGGCAATAGGGGATCATGGGGCCCCTGTGTCCTTGCCCAAACTCAAAAAAGCCTACGAAAAAGGTACCAGGGGCATCTCATGGGGCCCCCGGGCAATAGGGGATCATGGGGCCCCTGCGTCCTTGGCCAAACTCAAAAAAGCCTATAACAAAGGTACCAGGGGCATCTCATGGGGCCCCCCGGGCAATAGGGGATCATGGGGCCCCTGTGTCCTTGCCCAAACTCAAAAAAGCCTATAACAAAGGTACCAGGGGCATCTCATGGGGCCCCCCGGGCAATAGGGGATCATGGGGCCCCTGTGTCCTTGCCCAAACTCAAAAAAGCCTATGAAAAAGGTACCAGGGGCATCTCATGGGGCCCCCTACTGACCCCGGGCCCTCCAGCAGTGCCCAAGTTTCCAAATGGTCAGTCCACCGCTGGTCGTACTAAAGTATATCGAAACCCAAAATATTGCAGCTCATCGGTCAGATATGGTCCAGGCCATACGTGGGTTGAATTCCGAACAAATTTTCCTTAGAAAATCAGAAATTTGTGCATTTTGTAACCCATTGGTTACAAATTGAAACAGAATCTATGTCTGTAAAATCGCAACTGCAGCCTAAGCCCGGGTTCACACCGCCGCGATTTCAGGTGCGATTTGGGAGTTGCAATCGCGCCTGAAATCGGATCTAATGAATGCGAATGTCTCAACATATGTGATTTGCTGCGGCGCGATTTTAAAAGTCGTTCTTGTGTGACTTTTTCTGCGTTTGCTGCGATTTCACATATAGACTACAATAGAAATCGCACCACAAAACGCAACGGAAAACGCAAGAAATCGTTGGGAAATCCTCAGAAAACGTGGTGAAATTGCAAACAAAACACGCAATTTTAAATTGCATCCGCAGCCTAAGGCTTGTTTCGCACTGGATGCGATTTAAAATCGCGCGTTTTGTTTGTGATTTCACCGCGATTTGTTTGATATTTCCCAACGATTTCTTCTGTTTCCCGTTGCGTTTTGCAGTGCGATTGCTAAAGTCATTCTTGTGTGAGCCGTTTTCTGCAGTTTGCTGCAATTTCACATATAGACTACAATATGGTGAAATCGCAAACAAAACGCGCGATTTTAAATCGCATCCAGTGCGAAACAAGCCTTAGGCTTCGGATGCGATTTAAAATTGCACGTTTTGTTTGCGATTTCACCGTGTTTTCTGAGGATTTCCTAACGATTTCTTGCATTTTCCGTAGCGTTTTGCAGTGCGAATTCACCACAATTTGTTCGATATTTCCCAACGATTTCTTGCGTTTTCCGTTGCATTTTGCCCTCCGATAACGTAGTAAAATCGCAAACAAAACGCAACGGAAAATGCAAGAAATCGTTGGGAAATCTTCACAAGTTGCAAAGAAATCTTCAGAAATCACGGTGAAATCGCAAACAAAATGCATGATTTTAAATCGCATCCGCAGCCGAAGGCGTTTTCGGAGCACTTCCCAACGATTTCTTGCGTTTTCCATTGCGTTTTGTTTGCGATTTCACTGCGTTTCTGAGGATTTCCCAACGATTTATTGCGTTTTCCGTTGCATTTTGCGGTGCGATTTCTATTGTAGTCTATATGTGAAATCGCAGCAAACTGCAGAAAAAGTCACCCAAAAACGACTTTAAAAATCGCACCGCAAAATGCAACGGAAAATGCAAGAAATCATTGGGAAATATCAAACAAATCGCGGTGAAATCGCAAGCAAAACACGCAATTTAAATCGCATCCGCAGCCTAAGGCTTGGTTCACACTGTATGCAATTTTAAATAATGCATTTTCTTTGCGATTTCTCCGCAATTTCTGAAGATTTCTTTGCAACTTGTGAAGATTTCCCAACGATTTCTTGCGTTTTGTGGTGCGATTTCTATTGTAATCTATGTATGTGAAATCGCAACTAACTGCAAAAAAAGTAATGCAATCACACAACTTGTGTGCAGTTTCAGGTGCGATTTCTGAAGATATTATTGCGACTTGTGAAGATTTTCAATGATTTCTTGCGATTTGCAGAGCGATTTCCATTCTATTCTAGGTCTGAAATCGCAACAAAACGGCAGAGAAAGTCACGCAAGAAGGACTTTAGAAATCGACTTAAAATCGCACAATTTGTGTACAATTTCAGAACACTTTCTGAAGACTTGATTGCGACTTCTGAAGATTTTCAACGATTTCTTGCAATTTGTGATTTCCATTCTATTCTATGAATGTGAAATCGCAACAAAACTGCAGAAAGTGACGCAAGAACGACTTTAGAAATCGCGCCGCAGCAAATCGCACGTGTTCAGACACTGAGTCTCTGTTCACATCGAATCCGATTTTGGAATCATGCGACTTCCAGCAAAGTCGATTTCCTTGCGATCTGCTAGATATCCGACACAGATGTCCATGCAAATCGCAACAAAAGTAGTACTTTTGAAATCGGCGCGTCTCTGACCAAGTCGGAACCGCACCAATATGACCGCTCTGTTAGCGGACAATAGGGTGCGACTTGGCGTGCGATTTACAAGTGCAAATCACACGCCAAGTCGCAGCCCTAAGGCTTGGTTCACACTGGATGCGATTTAAAATTGTGCGTTTTTTTTGCGATTTCACTGCATTTTCTGAAGATTCCCCAACGATTTCTTGCCTTTTCCGTTGCGTTTTGCGGTGCGATTTCTATTGTCTTCTGTATGTGAAATCGCAACAAACTGCAGAAAAAGTCACACAAGAACGACTTTTTGAAATCGTGCCGCAACAAATCGCACGTTAAGACACATTCATTAAATACCATTTCAATTCCCAAATCGCACCTGAAATCGCACCGGTGTGAGCGGGGGCTAAGGCTTGGGTTACACCGGATGCGATTTAAAATCGTGCGTTTTGTTTGCGATTTCACCGCGTTTTCTGAAGATTTCCAAACGATTTCTTGCATTTCCGTTGTGTTTTGCGAGGCGATTTCGATTGTCGTCTATATGTGAAATCGCAGCAAACTGCAGAAAAAGTCACACAAGAACGACTTTTGAAATCACGCAGCAGCAAATGGCATATGTTGAGACATTCATGAAATCCAATTTCAGGTGCGATTTCAATTCCCAAATCGCGCCGCAGCAAATCGCACATGTTGAGACGTTTGCAATCATTAGATCCGATTTCTGTTCCCAAATCGCACCAGAAATTGCACCGCAGCAAATTGCACGTTAAGACATTCATTAGATCTGATTTCAGGTGCGATTTCAATTCCCAAATCGCACTGGAAATCACGCCGCAGCAAATCGCACATGTTGAGACATTCACATTCATTGGATCCGTTTTCTGTTCCCAAATCGCACGTGAAATCGCACCGGTGTGACCGGAGGCTAAGGCTTGGTTCACACTGGATGCGATGTAAAATCATGCATTTTGTTTGCGATTTCACCGCGTTAATGAAGATTTCCCACTGATTTATTGCGTTTTCCATTGCCTTTTGCGGTGCGATTTCTATTGTAGTCTATATGTGAAATCGCAGCAAACTGCAGAAAAAGTCACACAAGAACGACTTTTGAAATCGCGCCGCAGCAAATCGCACATGTTGAGACGTTCGCAATCATTAGATCTGATTTCTGTTCCCAAATCGCACCAAAAATCGCACCGCAGCACATCACACGTTAAGACATTCATTAGATCTGATTTCAGGTGTGATTTATATTCCCAAATCGCACCAGAAATCGCGCCACAGCAAATCGCACATGTTGAGACATTCGCATTCATTAGATCCGATTTCCGTTCCCAAATCGCACCGGAAATCGCGCCACAGCAAATCGCACATGTTGAAACGTTCGCATTCATTAGATCCAATGTCTGTTCCCAAATCGCACCAGAAATCGCGGCGCAGCAAGTCGCAGATGTTGAGACATTCGCATTCATTAGATCCGATTTCAGGCGTGATTTCAATTCCCAAATCGCACGAGAAATCGCAGCTCAGCAAATCGCACATGTTGAGACGTTCGCAATCATTAGATCCGATTTCTGTTCCCGAAATCGCACCAAAAATCGCAGCGCTGTGAATCAGGACTGTTTTATTGGGATTTCACATACATAGAATACAGTGGAAATCGCACTGCAAATCGCAAGAAATCGCTGAAAATCTGTTCCAACAAAGCCTTCAGAAATCGCACCTGAAATGGCTCGCAAGTCGTGCGATTTTACATCTCAGCCGTGTGACTTGTAGGAAAGGAATGGAAGAATCGGCCCGGGCTGGAGGTGGTTAAGCGTGCGACTGCAGCTGGGAGCTGCGGGGAACCAGCGACACCTCTGAAGGGACCCGGCTGGCAGATGGAATCCGGAGTTTCTCCTTTCTCCGGCACCCCCGCACATAGCGAGCAGCTAACCCCTGATCCCAGGCTGTGATTGGACAGTAAAGGAGCACCAACAGACTGAGCGCTCTGCTCGCTCCTCCTGTCAGCATGTTCCTTGTCGGCTCGCTTGCACCCAGCACACCTGACTGTCCTCCTTGCAGTCTGAGCTTTGCTGCTCAAACACAGACTGAGCGCTCTGCTCTCTCCTCCTGTCAGCGTGTTCCTTGTCGGCTGCTCTAGCTGCTTTCAGTGATTGATTTGTATTTCATTTACTAGAACTGAATAAAGACGTGACTGCAGTCCGGGCGTCTCTGGAGTCGCTATGACAGCCCAGGCCTGTGCCGCTCAGTGCGCTGTCTTCCTATTGGAGCGCGGCGGGATGGACGCAGCTGTTGCTCGCAGTCCATCGGTCGCCGGCTGGAGACATCTGGAGGCTCTTCCCATTCCTGGTGGTTGTTTATATTCCTCATCTCAGAACAATGTCTGGAATATGTATGAGAGCCGTCTGCTGTCCGAGGCGGGGCCAGTGATGTCACATCGGGGTCCGAGGACCACAGGGCGAGAGGCAGCTGGGGGGGCCCATCGCAACCACCAACCGACCAATCACACCCATCGCATGCAGATGAACTCGAAAACCTCCCGAGTGCAGCTCTGGAATCCCGAATACATTCCGAATGACGGAATCGCACGGATCGTCCTGGAGATACAAACAGATGATGGACTTTATACTGGACTGTGGCTGCCCTGGGGCAGCAGAGCTCAGAGAGGTGCAGGAGGAAGCATGGGACACACTAAGGACTATGGACTACAAATGAGGGAATAGGGACTATGGACTGTAGACTATGGACTATGGGCTAGGGACTAGGAACCACGGACTATAGACTATGGGCTAGGGACTAGGAACCACGGACTGTAGACTATGGGCTAGGGACTATGGACTATGGACTATAGACTATGGGCTAGGTACTATGAACCATGGACTACAGACTATGGGCTAGGTACTATGGACTATGGGCTAGGTACTATGAACCATGGACTATGGGCTAGGCACTATGAACCTTGGACTATAGACTATGGGCTAGGTACTATGAACCATGGACTATGGGCTAGGCACTATGAACCTTGGACTATAGACTATGGGCTAGGTACTATGGACTATGGGCTAGGTACTCTGGACTATGGACTATGGGCTAGGTACTCTGGACTATGGACTATGGGCTAGGTACTATGGACCGTGGACTTGGTTGACATCCGTCCATGATAGATGGCACGTCTCCTTCCTGGACCTTCATATCAGACTTCAGAACGGTAGACCAGCTACAAAAACGTTTAGAAAACCGACTGCAGCCAATCCATTACTAGAGGCAAGGATCCATCATCCGCGCTCACTGATTACGGGGACTCCCATTGGACGGTTTCTATGATGTCGGAGAATCTGCTGAAATATTAATGATTTCAAACTAGAGGCACCAGACCTCTACATGAGGTTCAGGGACCGTGGATATTCTCCTTCTCAGATCAGGAAGGCAAGAAAACGAGCAGATAATGGTGACAGGAGAACGTTATTGTCCCCTAAAGAGGAAGATAACTCGGATAAACAGACCCCCCCCCCCCAACCAACCAATCAGGATGATAACCCAATATGGAGCACCATGGAAGGAAGTCAAACAGGTTCTGGAAAAACATTGGAAGATCCTCGCACAGTGTCCCAATTTGGGTAGAATTGTAGGAGATTGTCCACAAATGGTAGATAGGAGACCACCAAATCTTGGTGACTTCTTCATTCAGACCACCAACCCTTCAAACAGTCTACTTGGCTTTACCTCAGGTACCTCAGGGATGTTTAGCTGTGGAAGATGTCAGATTTGTACATTTGTGGAGCGGACAGATAGATTCTCCGATTCTGACAAGAAGGCCCGATATGACGGTCAAAGCCTCATAAACTGCTCTACATCTAGAGTATTGTATATGTTACCTGTCCATGGATGTACATTGGGAAAACTAAAAGGCAACGTAACGTACGTGAAGGACAACATCTTAGGGACATCGAATCCAATCAACCAGAAAGTAATTTGGCTCAACATTATTCAAGGTATCACGGTCCACAGGAGCCATCAAACCATCAGATTCCAAACTCTCCACCATGGCAAAGACCAAAGAGCTGTCCAAGGATGTCAGGGACAAGATGGTAGACCTACACAAGGCTGGACTGGGCTACCAAACTATGGCCAAGCAGCTTGGTGAGAAGGTGACAACAGTCGGTGCAATCATTCACAAATGGAAGAAACACAAAACAAGTGTCAGTCTCCCTAGGTCTGGTGCACCATGCAAGATCTCACCTCGTGGAGTGTCAATGATCATGAGAACAGCGAGGAATCATCCCAGAACTACACGTGAGGATCTTGTCAATGATCTCCAGGCAGCTGGGACCACAGTCACCAAGAAAACAATTGGTAACACACTACGCCGACAAGGACTGAAATCCTGCAGTGCCCGCACGGTCCCTCTGCTCAAGAAAGCCCATGTCCAGGCCCGTCTGAAGTCTGCCACTGAACATCTGAATGATGCAGAGGAGGACTGGTGGGAAGTGTTGTGGTCAGAGGAGACCAAAATCCAGCTCATTGGCATCAACTCAACTCGCCGTGTTTGGAGGAGGAGGAATGCTGCCTATGACCCCAAGAACACCATCCCAACTGTGAGACATGGTGGTGGAAACATTCTGCTTTTGGGGGGGGGTTCTGCTAAGGGAACAGGACAACTGCACCGCATCAAAGGGACGATGGACGGGGCAATGTACCATCAAATCTTGGGTGAGAACCTTCTTCCCTCAGCCAGGGCATTGAAAATGGGTCAAAGAACCAGCAAACACAAATGCTCCTGCGCTTGGGGATGGACTCGATGCTACAACCACATAAGGAATGTCCCGGAACACGCACACCTTGCTGCCCTCAAATGGACTGGGGGAATCCAAATATACTGAATGGGGAAAGAACAAAGAGAGGGCGCCCAGGCCAAGTGCATTACCAGAAAAAATGTTTAATAAAAAATAAAATATGTGTTATACTCACAAACGACAATATAGTCAAGGCACATCATACATAAACCCTCACACATATATGGAAACTGAATGAAAAAATGGGTGACCAATGAATGACCCATAGACACAGGCACACACGTATGACCGCATTCCCGTGCGCCTCTGTCTATGGGTCATTCATTGGTCACCCATTTTTTCATTCAGTTTCCATATATGTGTGTGTGGGTTTATGTATGTATGTATACATGTTTTTTTTACTAAAAAGCAGTTGCTCATGTAGACGTGTTACACACACATGTGCGCACGCATGTGGTCCAGTGAGCTCTCTTCAAGCGCTGCTTTCTCGTCCTGCAAGCGCTTGTTTCATAACACCTCTGACATCTATAGAATTCTTATATATAACACACATATATATCTTTTACACATTTTTTATATAATTAATCATTTTTCTTTTCTTTTTTTATTATTATTTTTTTTTTCTTTAATTTCCTATATATTTATATTTCTTATGCTTCCATGTTTCTGCGTACACACGTGTACCGCACACCATACCGATGTATCCAGATATTATACTACATTGTAACAATACTTATTTCATTTTATTTTATTTATACTTTATACTTTACTTTATTTTATACTTTATTTTATTTATACTTTTATTTATACTTTATACTTTACTTTATTTTATACTTTATTTTATTTTACTTTATTTTATACTTTATTTTATTTATACTTTGTGAACCATATTAAGAAGTTTTTTGTAACGTTTTATATCAACATTTCTGTTTTCCTAGTGATTGATCTCCTTTGTTCTTGTATATAGTATCGCATATCCATCCCTGGTATAATATCTGGATACATCGGTATGGTGTGCGGTACACGTGTGTACGCAGAAACATGGAAGCATAAGAAATATAAATATATCGGAAATTAAAGAAAAAAAAAAATAATAATAAAAAAAGAAAATAAAAATGATTAATTATAGAAAAAATGTGTAAAAGATATATATGTGTGTTATATATAAGAATTCCATAGATGTCAGAGGTGTTATGGAACACTTGCAGGACGAGAAAGCAGCGCTCGGAGAGAGCTCACTGGACCACATGCGTGCGCACATGTGTGTGTAACACGTCTACATGAGCAACTGCTTTTTAGTAAAAAAAACATGTATACATACATACATAAAGCCACACACACATATATGGAAACTGAATGAAAAAATGGGTGACCAATGAATGACCCATAGACACAGGCACATGGGAATGCGGTCATACGTGTGTGCCTAAGGGTGACACAATAAATATGAAGTGAGCAACCTAAAGTCAACATTTATATCCACATTTCTGTTCTCCTGGTGATTGATCTCCTTTGTCCCCGTATATAGTATATAGTATCACATGTCCATCCCTGGTGCACTACATGACCACACATGCCTGCGTTCCATCACATGACGACACCACAATGATATCACACACCCTGTAGGCTGCATCTCTAGGAAGTAATAAGTGTCTCTGCTGGGTTTCAGATCTACTCTCTTCATTATAACCATGCCCCATGGTTGTCTATGGCAAGCAGAGCACTAGGCAGCTTCGTAGCGTTGCTCATCCATCCATCCATCGGTGAGCAGTGCAGAGCATCACCAGGGAAGGATTTTTATTTTATATATATGTGTAACTTTCCACTTATTTATTTTTCATTTGCACACTTCTGATAGTTGATATGATTTATGATGGTCACCAGTTTCAATGGTTTTATTTATATCTATTTTTATAGATCTTTCGTGTTTACTTACACTATGCCAATTGCCCCTGTGACTCCTCCCCCTGCACAGGGGAGTGTCCAGGACAGCCCATGTGACCTTTGGTATAACTAGTAGTGAGCCTATAAAAGAGGGAGCAGACATTTGGTCAGTTGGCTCTGAGGAAGAGGCGAGTCCTCGAAACGCGTCAGCCTATTGGATGTCTACACTCCCCATTGCGGACTGTTACTCAGCGCGGTGCTGACCCAGCTGTTCTTCTATGATGTGCCATGAATATATTGTCGTTTGTGAGTACAGTACTATGGGCTAGTTACTAGGGACTATGGGCTAGGTACTATGAACTATGGACTATGGACTGTGGGCTAGGTACTATGAACTATGGACTATGGGCTAGGTACTATGGACTGTGGGCTAGGTACTATGGACTATGGGCTAGGTACTATGGACTATGGACTATGGGCAAGGTACTATGGACTATGGGCTAGGTACTATGGACTATGGGCTAGGTACTATGGACTATGGACTATGGGCAAGGTACTATGAACTATGGACTATGGGCTAGGTACAATGGACTATGGACTATGGGCTAGGTACTATGGACTATGGGCTAGGTACTATGGACTATGGACTATGGGCAAGGTACTATGAACTATGGACTATGGGCTAGGTACTATGGACTATGGGCTAGGTACTATGGACTATGGGCTAGGTACTATGGACTATGGACTATAGACTATGGGCTAGGTGCTATGGACTATGGGCTAGGTACTATGGACTATGGACTATGGGCTAGGTACTATGCACTATGGACTATGGGCTAGGTACTATGGACTTTGGGCTAGGTACTATGGACTATGGGCTAGGTACTATGAACTATGGACTATGGGCTAGGTACTATGGACTATGGACTATGGGCTAGGTACTATGAACTATGGACTATAGACTATGGGCTATGGGCTAGGTACTATGAACTATGGGCTAGGTACTATGGACTATGGGCTAGGTACTATGGACTATGGACTATGGGCTAGGTACTATGGACTATGGGCTAGGTACTATGAACTATGGACTATGGGCTAGGTACTATGAACTATGGACTATGGGCTAGGTACTATGAACTATGGGCTAGGTACTATGAACTATGGACTATGGGCTAGGTACTATGAACTATGGACTATGGGCTAGGTACTATGAACTATGGGCTAGGTACTATGAACTATGGACTATGGGCTAGGTACTATGGACTATGGGCTAGGTACTATGGATTATAGACTATGGGCTATATGGGCTCGGTAACCTTCCCTGATTGGCTCACCTTGGTGATGATCCTTTCATTCCCAGAGTCCCCCGCGGATGCAGAGTGCGGACATCTTCGAGGAGAACTCCTCTGCGCTCTGATTTTCGGACTCCTTTTGTTCTTTTTTTTTCCAACACTTGAAATGGTGGATTCCTCTTCAGAGGACGGATGAGCCCCCGCAGTGTATCGCAGAGTCCTTCAGAGGACGTATGATCTGGAGAGTCCCCGCCGTGTATCGCAGAGTCCTCTGCAGCTTCTGCTGTCCTCTCTGTCCCGGGACATTCTTCTGAGGCTTTCAGAGTGATGAGGGGGGGGGGGGTGACATGGGGGAGGGGACAGAGTGCAGCCTGAACAATGAGTACTGAGGATGGAGCTGCATGGAGGACGCTCACCAGAGATCTGCTAGTCGTGTCCCCCCCCCCCCATAGAGTGACTGTTGGGGGAGCAGGGGCGGACTGACCATTTGGAAACTCAGGCACTGCCCAAGGGCCCGGGGTCAGTAGGGGGCCCCATGAGATGCCCCTGGTACCTTTTTCATAGGCTTTTTTGAGTTTGGGCAAGGACACAGGGGCCCCATGATCCCCTATTGCCCGGGGGCCCCATGATCCCCTATTGCCCGGGGGCCCCATGATCCCCTATTGCCCGGGGGCCCCATGAGTTGTCAGTCCACCCCTGGGAGGGTCTCCATCTCCGCCAACCACAAACCAATACTTTGTATAACGGGCTTTGTGTTCTGTTTCTGTTTTTAGTTCCCTTTTCTGCATTTCTGTTGCGGATTGTGACTCTTGTGTCGGAGCCCCGGAAACACATAGCCAAAGTCAGGAGTCTCCAAACTACGGCCCAGGGGTGCTGCAGGGTTTTATGGGGGGTCAACTGTAATGGGGGGACTATAATGGGGAGTCTGATGTAAGGGGGGACTCTGATGGGGACCCTTATATAAGGGGGGGGACTCTGATGGGGACCTTTATGTAAGGGGGGACTCTGATGGGGACCCTGATGTAAGGGGGGACTCTGATGGGGACCCTGATGAAGGGGGGGGACTCTGATGGGGACCCTGATGTAAGGGGGGACTCTGATGGGGACCCTGATGTAAGGGGGGGACTCTGATGGGGACCCTGATGTAAGGGGGAACTCTGATGGGGACCCTGATGTAAGGGGGGCTCTGATGGGGACCCTAACGTAAGGGGAGGCTCTGATAGGGACACTGATGGAAGAGGGGCTCTGATGGGGACCCTGATGTAAGGGGGGACTCTGATAGGGACACTGATGTAAGGGGAGACTCTGATGGGGAAGCTAATGTAAAGGGTGACTCTGATGGGGACCCTTATATAAGGGGGGGACTCCGATGGGAATCCTGATGTAAGGGGAGACTCTGATGGGGACCCTTATATAAAGGGGGGGGGCTCTGATGGGGACCCTGATGTGAGGGGGGGGCTCTGATGGGGACCCTGATGTAAGGGGGGACTATGATGGGGACTTTGATGTAAGGGGGGGCTCTGATGGGGACCCTAATGTAAAGGGGGCTCTGATGGGGACCCTGATGTAAGGGGAGACTCTGATGGGGACCCTGATGTAAAGTAGGCTTTGATGGGGACCCTGATGTGAGGGGGCTCTGATGGGGACTCTGATGTAAGGGGGGCTCTGATGGGGACTCTGATGTAAGGGGGCTCTGATGGGGACTCTGATGTAAGGGGGGCTCTGATGGGGACTCTGATGTAAGGGGGGCTCTGATGGGGACCCTGATGTAAGGGGGCTCTGATGGGGACTCTGATGTAAGGGGGGCTCTGATGGGGACTCTGATGTAAGGGGGGCTCTGATGGGGACTCTGATGTAGGGGGGGCTCTGATGGGGACTCTGATGTAAGGGGGCTCTGATGGGGACTCTGATGTAAGGGGAGACTCTGATGGGGACCCTGATGTAAAGTAGGCTTTGATGGGGACCCTGATGTGAGGGGGGGCTCTGATGGGGACTCTGATGTAAGGGGGGCTCTGATGGGGACTCTGATGTAAGAGGGCTCTGATGGGGACTCTGATGTAAGGAGAGACTCTGATGGGGAACCTAATGTAAGGGGGGATTCTGATGGGGACCCTTATATAAGGGGGGGGACTCTGATAGGGACCCTAATGTAAGGGGGGACTCTGATGGGGACCCTGATATAAAGGGGGCTCTGATGGGGACCCTGATGTGACGGGGGGAATCATGGGGACCCTGATGTAAGGGGGGACTATGATGGGGACCTTGATGTAAGGAGGGACTCTTATGGGGACAATAAAGTAAGGGGGGGCTCTGATAGGGACCCTGATGTAAGGGGGGACTCTGATGGGGTTACAAAAAAAGGGACCGTGAAAAGAGATTCACAAAAAGTGGTTCCATCATGGACAGAGTGCGATACTCAAAGTAGTTCCATAAATGATACTTTATTACACATTCTGAATATATAATGAGGGAAATACCCGACTCACCATCACCGCAGGATGACATCATACAGAAAGACCGCAAATCACAGAGAAGCAACATCAGGACCGGCCTTTATAATGGAGTCCTGCATATACAGTGACAGGGGACGGTCTCATACACTTGCAGCACCGACACATCGGTCACACCACCAGTAGGGGACGTGTCAAAAAACTCTACCACAAGCAGGGGCGGACTGACAACTCATGGGGCCCCCTACTGACCCCGGGACCTCGGGCGGTGCCCAAGTTCCCAAACGGTCAGTCCGCCCCTGGTCACAAGGTATTATATACTATGCAGTGATGGCTGATATCCGGCACCAAATGACAGTAACATAATTACCCATAAACCCAAGGGGCAATGTGGGGAAAAATTGTGGTCATTACCTGCCGTGTCCCGCCGATTAGCGGCAATCGCTGACAGAGAGCAGGGCTGCAGTAGCTGTGCTTTCTGTCAGTTCCCTGTCAGCTCCTGACATGCTGATCCGGAGAGAAGAGTTTATCTGTTCCGTGCAGTACACACCCCCGCCCCGCCCCACCCCGCCCCGCCCCCTAATAAAACACTCCCCTCACACAGTTAACCCTTTCAGTGAATAATAAACTTAACCCCTTCCTCCCCAGTGCCATTAGTACAGTGTCAGTGTTTTTTTTTGCACTGATCACTGTATTGGTGTCACTGGGGATGTCAGTGACCCCAGGTCAGTACCCCCCAATGTCAGAATGTCCGCCGCAGTCCCGCCATAAGTCACTGATCGCCGCCATTATTAGTATAAAAAAAAAATTAAAAAATCCCAGTATCTTTCCCGCCATTTGTAAACGTTATAACTTTCATGTAAACCAATTAATTTACACGTGTTGGGATTTTTTTTAGCAAAGACACGGAGCAGAATGCATTTTGGCCGAAATTTATGACGAAATTTGATTTTAAAATTTATTACAGATTTAGTTCAGATATCCCCCAAATGTCAGAACGGTACAGATATCCCCCAAATGTCAGAACGGTACAGATATCCCCCAAATGTCAGGATAGTACAGATATCCCCCAAATGTCAGGACAGTACAGATATCCCCCAAATGTCAGGACAGTACAGATATCCCCCAAATGTCAGGACAGTACAGATATCCCCCAAATGTCAGGACAGTACAGATATCCCCCACATGTCAGGACGGTACAGATATCCCCCAAATGTCAGGACAGTACAGATATCCCCCAAATGTCAGGACAGTACAGATATCCCCCAAATGTCAGAACAGTACAGATATCCCCCCAAATGTCAGGACAGTACAGATATCCCCCAAATGTCAGAACGGTACAGATATCCCCCAAATGTCAGGACAGGACAGATATCCCCCAAATGTCAGAACGGTACAGATATCCCCCAAATGTCAGGACAGTACAGATTTCCCCCAAATGTCAGGACGGTACAGATATCCCCCAAATGTCAGGACAGGACAGATATCTTCCAAATGTCAGGACAGTACAGATATCCCCCAAATGTCAGGACAGTACAGATATCCCCCATATGTCAGGACAATACAGATATCCCCCAAATGTCAGGACAATACAGATATCCCCCAAATGTCAGTACAGTACAGATATCCCTCAAATGTCAGGACAGGACAGATATCCCCCAAATGTCAGGACAGCACAGATATCCCCCAAATGTCAGGACGGTACAGATATCCCCCAAATGTCAGAACGGTACAGATATCCCCCAAATGTCAGGACAGTACAGATATCCCCCAAATGTCAGGACGGTACAGATATCCCCCAAATGTCAGAACAGGACCGATATCCCCCAAATGTCAGGACAGTACAGATATCTCCCAAATGTCAGAACGGTACAGATATCCCCCAAATGTCAGGATGGTACAGATATCCCCCAAATGTCAGAACGGTACAGATATCCCCCAAATGTCAGAACAGGACAGATATCCCCCAAATGTCAGGACAGTACAGATATCCCCCAAATGTCAGGACAGGTCAGATATCCGCCAAATGTCAGGACGGTACAGATATCCCCCAAATTTCAGGACGGTACAGATATCCCCCAAATGTCAGGACGGTACAGATATCCCCCAAATGTCAGGACAGGTCAGATATCCGCCAAATGTCAGGACGGTACAGATATCCCCAAAATGTCAGGACAATACAGATATCCCCCAAATGTCAGGACGGTACAGATATCCCCCAAATGTCAGGATGGTACAGATATCCCCCAAATGTCAGAACAGTACAGATATCCCCCAAATGTCAGGACGGTACAGATATCCCCCAAATGTCAGAACAGTATAGATATCCCCCAAATGTCAGGACGGTACAGATATCCCCCAAATGTCCGAACAGTACAGATATCCCCCAAATGTCAGGACGGTACAGATATCCCCAAAATGTCAGAACAGTACAGATATCCCCCAAATGTCAGGACGGTACAGATATCCCCCAAATGTCAGGACGGTACAGATATCCCCCAAATGTCAGGACGGTACAGATATCCCCCCAAATGTCAGGACAGGACAGATATCCCCCAAATGTCAGGACAGTACAGATATCCCCCAAATGTCAGAACAGTACAGATATCCCCCAAATGTCAGGACAGGACAGATATCCCCCAAATGTCAGAACGGTACAGATATCCCCCAAATGTCAGGACAGTACAGATTTCCCCCAAATGTCAGGACGGTACAGATATCCCCCAAATGTCAGGACAGGACAGATATCTTCCAAATGTCAGGACAGTACAGATATCCCCCAAATGTCAGGACAGTACAGATATCCCCCAAATGTCAGGACGGTACAGATATCCCCCATATGTCAGGACAATACAGATATCCCCCAAATGTCAGGACAATACAGATATCCCCCAAATGTCAGTACAGTACAGATATCCCTCAAATGTCAGGACAGTACAGATATCCCCCATATGTCAGGACAGGACAGATATCCCCCCAAATGTCAGGACAGCACAGATATCCCCCAAATGTCAGGACGGTACAGATATCCCCCAAATGTCAGAACGGTACAGATATCCCCCAAATGTCAGGACGGTACAGATATCCCCCAAATGTCAGAACAGGACCGATATCCCCCAAATGTCAGGACAGTACAGATATCTCCCAAATGTCAGAACGGTACAGATATCCCCCAAATGTCAGGATGGTACAGATATCCCCCAAATGTCAGAACGGTACAGATATCCCCCAAATGTCAGGACGGTACAGATATCCCCCAAATGTCAGAACGGTACAGATATCCCCCAAATGTCAGAACAGGACAGATATCCCCCAAATGTCAGGACAGTACAGATATCCCCCAAATGTCAGGACAGGTCAGATATCCGCCAAATGTCAGGACGGTACAGATATCCCCCAAATTTCAGGACGGTACAGATATCCCCCAAATGTCAGGACGGTACAGATATCCCCCAAATGTCAGGACAGGTCAGATATCCGCCAAATGTCAGGACGGTACAGATATCCCCAAAATGTCAGGACGGTACAGATATCTCCTAAATGTCAGAACGGTACAGATATCCCCCAAATGTCAGAACAGTATAGATATCCCCCAAATGTCCGAACGGTACAGATATCCCCCAAATGTCAGAACAGTATAGATATCCCCCAAATGTCCGAACGGTACAGATATCCCCAAAATGTCAGGACGGTACAGATATCCCCCAAATGTCAGAACAGTATAGATATCCCCCAAATGTCCGAACGGTACAGATATCCCCAAAATGTCAGAACAGTACAGATATCCCCCAAATGTCAGGACGGTACAGATATCCCCCAAATGTCAGGACAGTACAGATATCCCCCAAATGTCAGGACAGTACAGATATCCCCCAAATGTCAGGACAGTACAGATATCCCCCAAATGTCAGGACGGTACAGATATCCCCCAAATGTCAGGACGGTACAGATATCCCCCAAATGTCAGGACAGTACAGATATCCCCCAAATGTCAGGACAGTACAGATATCCCCCAAATGTCAGGACGGTACAGATATCCCCCAAATGTCAGAACAGTACAGATACCCCCCAAATGTCAGAACAGTACAGATATCCCCCAAATGACCCCTTTTTGCAGAGCAGACAGTCCGACGTACTTCATAAGAGGAATGGCGAGTTTTATGAAGTTGTATTTTTTTGTCATAATTTTTCGGAAAATGAAAAAATTAAAGAAATTATTTTCACAATTTTTTTTTTACATATTGTCACCAGTGCAGTACAGCGTCATCATATAACTGGCATGGCGGTGATCAGGGACACTGACTGGTGACAGTATGAATAAAAATATATATATATATATATATATATTTTTTTTTAATTATTTTTATTTTTGTTTATTTTTTATTACATTTTTTTTCTTTTTTTTAAGATTTTTTTTTCATATTTCACTATGACCAAAGTAGTACAATGTTACCATGTCCGCCCCTGGTACAGTGTTAGCTGTGCACATGTGAAGACCCCCAGAACACGGCCCCCGGGACTGCCACTTGCTCCGGGTTTAGGAACACAAGATGAAACGGAACAATAAAGATGAAAAGTATAAACTTCGGAAATCGATCTTTTCTGTAACATTTCCTTATTTGGACATGAACGGAGAGCGGCACATTACTTTTTGTATAACTTTATTAAACACACAGATACACACAAATAACTTTTTTTTTTTTTTTGTACATTACAAGCCCAGCTATTCTTTGGACAAAATTAATTATATTTTGTATCATTTTATTGATCTACTAATGATATTTTATATAAATTTTATTGATCCCCTAATTATTTATATTTTGCATCATTTTATTGATCTACTAATTTTTTATATTTTATATAATTTTATTGATTCACTAAACATTTATATTTTGTATCATTTAACTTATCCATTAATTATATTTTGAATAATTGTATTGATCCGCTAATTATATTTTATATCATTTTATTGATCTGCTAAATATTTATCTTTTGTATCATTTAATTTATCCGTTAATTATATTTTGAATCATTTTATTGATCCGCTAATTATTTTTATTTTGTATAATTTTATTGATCTGTTAATTATATTTTATATAATTTTTCTGATCCCCTAATTATTTATATTTTGTATCATTTTATTGATCTACTAATTATATTTTATATCATTTTATTGATCTGCTAAATATTTATCTTTTGTATAATTTTATTTATCCATTAATTATATTTTGAAAAAATTTATTTATCCACTAATTGTATTTTGTATCATTTTATTCATCCATTAATTATATTTTGTATCATTTTATTGATCTGCTAATTGTATTTTGCATCATTTTATTTATCCACTAATTATTTATATTTTGTAACATTTTATTGATACACTAACTATATTTTGCATCATTTTATTGATCCACTGATTATTTATATTTTCTATCATTTTATTGAGCCAATAATTATATTTTGTATCATTTTATTGATCTACTAATTATATTTTATATCATTTTATTGATCCGCTAAACATTTATATTTTGAATCATTTTATTGATCCACTAATTGTATTTTGTATCATTTTATTCATCCATTAATTAATTATATTTTGCATCATTTTATTGATCTGCTAATTATTTATATTTTGTAACATTTTATTGATCCACTAATTATATTTTGCATCATTTTATTGAGCCAATAATTATATTTTGTATCATTTTATTCATCCACTAATTATTTATATTTTTTATCATTTTATTGATCCATTAATTATATTTTGCATCATTTTATTGAGCCAATAATTATATTTTGTATCATTTTATTCATCCACTAATTATTTATATTTTGTATCATTTTATAGAGCTGCTAATGATTTATATTTTGTATAATTTTATTGATCTGTTAATTATATTTTATATAATTTTTCTGATCCCCTAATTATTTATATTTTGTATAATTTTATTGATCTGTTAATTATATTTTATATAATTTTTCTGATCCCCTAATTATTTATATTTTGTATCATTTTATTGATCCACTAATTATATTTTATATAATTTTATTGATCCGCTGAATATTTATATTTTTTATCATTTTATTTATCCATTAATTATATTTTGTATCATTTTATTGATCCGCTGAATATTTATATTTTGTATAATTTTATTCATCCATGAATTATATTTTGTATCATTTTATTGATCTGCTAATTATTTGTATTATTTTATTCATCCATTAATTCTATTTTGTATCATTTTATTGATCCGCTAATTATTTATATTTTGTATCATTTTATTCCTCTATAATTATTTATGTTTTGTATCATTTTATTCCTCCATATTTATTTATATTTTATATCATTTTATTCCTCTATAATTATTTATTTAATTAAAAGTGTAAAAAAAAAAAAATATCAAAGAATCATTTCAACGAATTAAGAATTTTTTTTTTTTTAATCATACTGAGAATTTCCAGCGTGATGGAGAGCCTGCGTGCGTAGCATGCGTGACCGTGGCGTGTCTATCACGTGTTGGGTGTCGTGGAAGGATTTTACATTCCGTGGTCACATGGAGCCCATCAAGCCGACCGTTTCCAGAATCTTTTTTTTGGTTGGGGGTTCCAAGCTCCGCCCACCGATGCTGATTGGTTGATCTTCTTCCTCTTCTCCGGGGAAGGAGGGGCCGCTGACAACGATCGCACCGTCCTGGTATGGGGGTGGGGTTGGGGGTGTGTCCATGATGACCTGGGCTCACTGGAAGTGTCCAAAGTCAATGAACTCTGGAGGAGCAGCAGGAGGGAACGCAGCGCCAGAAAGGGGGCGGGTCATTCAGCAAATGCGATTTTTCTTCGTTTCGGAGATTCTGATCGATTTTATTTCAATTATTTTTTTCTTTTTGTTGGAAATCTTGAGTTGCGCTTTATAGACGGGTTCCCCCTCCCCCGCCATGACACCTCACTTGGGGGTGTTCCTGGAACCCTGCGGGGATTCGGTCCTGAACGTCGCCTCCCTGCGTTCCGTCGTCTGCTCGCCGCCCGCCGTCGCCGAGCGCGGTCTGGGGGATATCGGCGTGGAGGCGGAGCTCAGACCCTCGAAGAGGAAATATTCCGCGTTGCTGTAACTGCCGCAACAGATGCTGGCGGGACGTCGTCTGGAACAATAAAGACAATTCAAATAAAAAAATCCTTCAAAGAGGCAACTGTTTGTTCTTTCCTCGGAGTTCCCCTTTAAGTCAGAATTAGACCCGACCCCCCCCCCATATTATCCAGAAGGGGAGGTGCTCTGTAGTCCTGTCCTGGGGGGACAACAATTCTCCACCATCAGGGCCAGAGCTGGATTATCATGTGCCCAAAGAGGCAAGGCCAGCTACTTGCACCCCCCCCCCCCCCCGAAAAAAAGGCTACTTTACCCCTCCCCCGTGCCCTCCTCCCCCTCAAATTTTCCACCCTAGCAAAAACTCCTCTCCCCCCAAATCCCACCTCCTAGCACAAACCCCCCCATTCCGCCCAACAAATTCCCCCCCAAGCCCCCCTCCCAACACAAATCCCTCCAATCTCGTCTTCTAGCACAACCCCCCCCCCCAGCACAATCCCTCCCCCTCAACAGAAATCCCCCCCCCCAATCCCACTGCCCTAGTGCAGATTCCCCCTTAGTCCCTTCCAAACATAATTCCCCCCCCCATTCCCTCCCCCAACCCCTCCCCTAGCGCAAATCCCCCCTCCTACACAACCCACCCCAATTCCCTCCCCTACCATATTTCTCCCCCAATTACCTCTCCCAACATAACCCCCCCCCCAAATCCCCCTCCCCCAAGTCCCCCCTCCCAACACAAATCCCCCCAATCTCTTCTAGCACAATCCCCCCCTAACAGAAATCCCCCCCGGGGGGGTCAATGTGTTGGGCTCAGTTCTCACAATTTACATTTCAGCCATTTCTGCATTGCGTTTTGCATCGTGTTTTTGCCGCGTTTTGCAACTTTTAATGTGTTTTTGATGCATTTTTGCCGCTTTTTTTTTTTTGCAAAAATGCATAAAAAACATAAAATAACTCCCTCCATGCTTTTCTGCAGCGTTTCCATTGAAGTCTATAGAACCAAAAACGTAACTTTTTTGCGTTCCATAAAAGTCCCCGCCCCTTTCCAGACATCGCCCCGGGGTGAAAACGCGGAGATGCGGTCCCGTAGGGAACGGAACGGTCTGTACGGGGTTTCTGCAAAACGCTGTGAATCGCGGGTTGAATAAAAAAGTAAAAAATAAACAAAAAACGCATCTCAGCGCATGTAGAAACGTAACGCAACGCAGAATGCGCATCAATTCGACGACGTTTATCTGCGTTTTTCATGCCCCCCCCCCCCCATGTGTACAATCAATGCAGGAAAACTGTCCACAGAGAAGTACAAAAGCTGTCCAGCAGATGGCGCTCTGGAACCACCGACTGCGTATCAGACCGTCCATACACAGCGAGAGCGTTCGTCCGTTCATCGAATGTTCATCGAATGTTCATCGAATGTTCTGACGACTCTTCTTATGAACATTCTCTGAAAATCGACACGGCCGGCCTGAAGCCCGGTACACTCGATGAGAATATCGGACGAACGATCGTCCGTTTTTTTTCCGCCCGCGAGTCTCACATCGAAAGGTTACTAAAGATAACGGAAGAAAAGAATTGGGAACGCCATGTCTGGTGTTTGTGTTGTATTTTCGGACGACTTCTGTACTGAATACATGAAAATCGTTCGATCCGATGTGGTACCAGAAAATGTCCGCGCTCGTCCCTTCGGATGTTGTCACACGAATTGTCGTGGTCGGCTCTCAAAAGCTGCGCACTAACGATCGATGATCGGTCCTCGTATGGAAATTTACGGACGATTTTCTTATCGTGTGTACGCGGATTTCTCCCCCTCCCCCTCCCCCTCCAGAAGATTTACCCCCTCTTCCCCTCCAGAGAATTCCCTTCCCCCCCCTCCGGAGGATTCCCTTCCCCCCCTTCAGAGGATTTCTCCCCCCCTCCAGAAGATTCACACACCCCCCCTCCAGAAGATATACCCCCCTTCCCCTCCAGTGAATTCCCTTCCCCCCCTCCGGAGGATTCCCTTACCCCCCTTCAGAGGATATCTCCCCCCCTCCAGAAGATTCAGGCCCCCCCCTCCAGAAGATTTACCCCCCTTCCCCTCCAGAGAATTCCCTTCCCCCCCTCCGGAGGATTCCCCCCCTCCAGAGGATATCTCCCCCCCTCCAGAAGATTCACGCCCCCTCCCCCTCCAGAGAATTCCCTTCCCCCCCCTCCGGAGGATTCCCTTCCCCCCTCCAGAGGATTTCTCCCCCCCTCCAGAAGATTCACGCCCCTTCCCCCTCCAGAAGATTTGCCCCCCCTTCCCCTCCAGTGAATTCCCTTCCCCCCCCCTCCGGAGGATTCCCTTCTCCCCCTCCAGAGGATTTCTCCCCCCCTCCAGAAGATTCAGGCCCCCCCCCTCCAGAAGATTTACCCCCCCTTCCCCTCCAGAGAATTCCCTTCCCCTCCTCTAGAGGATTTACCCCCCTCCCCCTTCCAGAGGATTTCTCCCCCCCCTCCAAAGATTCACCCCCCCTCCCCCTCTGGAGCCTCCCCCCCTCCAGAAGATTCACCCCCCCCCCTCCCCCTCCGGAGCTTCCCCCCTCCAGAGGATTTCTCCACCCTCCAGAGGATTTTCCCCCCTCCCCCTCCAGAAGATTCACCCCCAACCCCCTCCGGAGGTTCCCCCCCCCTCCAGAACATTTAACCCCCTCCAGGGTTTCCCCCTCGAGGATTTCTCCCCCCCCCCTCCAGAGGATTTCTCCCCTCTCTGCCTCCAGACTGTGGGCGGGGTTTTAGGGTCATGTTACCACCATGATTCGCTGTCGCGGTGGTCACATGATCGGGAAAGGTCCCTATCGAAAGAGGAGATCGGGACCTTTCCGCCGGTGCCAAGGGGTTAATGACATCCCGCAACAGATCGCAAAACGCCATGCGGGTGTGAACCCGGGCTCAGTGTTCTGATGAGGAAAGTTGCAGGGTCTGCATCCCTTTAGAAGTATTTCATGTGATACCAAAGGTTCAAAAAAAAAAAAAAGAAACATGTCACACTTCCCGGCCCCGTAATGGTTTTGCACAGAGCAGCCCCGCTATTCTCCTCTTCTCGGGCCCTGACCCCTCCCTCCAGCAAGCAGCTCTTGTGTGCTCGCTCCTGAGCCCACCAACCACTCCCTCCAATGGACAGGAGCCAATGTCCCAGCCAATGAGGAGAGAGAGAAGAGGAGGTAAGGGACCGCACAGGTAAGTAGAACACTTTATTTGAACCAAAAAACCAGCCCTTACTACCAATTTAAGGTGCCCTCTCCTGCCTCGTCCCACCAACCGGTGACCACCATCCCCAGAGGTGGACTTTAATGGTGGCCATGTGAACCTGATGGCGCTTTGTTGCTCAACGGCATCTAAAAATGTAGATAGCAAATACTACCCCTCCCCCCCAAACCCCCCCCCCCCCCCCCAGAGAATCGCAGGTTCAGGTGAAATTTGCCTTTTTGTGCCTCATCATCCACCCCAGTATTTCCACCTGAAGGTCCGAAATTCCTCATCTACATTTGACTTGATATAGAACTATGTTCGATGTATTCCCCAGAAACAAATCAGGAAAAGCCCCGTGCCTGGAACCTCTTGTACAAATGTAAATATTTGAGCTTTATGACATCATCAGAGAGAGGGGCGTACCTGCCGGAACGTCTAGAGGGCCGCGATGCCGGAGAGTCACAAGGAGAACCAGGAGAACATGTTTTCTTGGTGGAATTTTCGATACCTGTGGATAAAAGGGAAACAGATGACATTCAGATTTGCTAAATTGCTACATTGTTTGCTGCCATCTCAATAGACTGTATGGCCAAAAGGTACGTGACCTCCCTCCCCCACGAGGTTGGAGGAGCCCAATTGTCTCCAATGCCTTTGTATGAAGGGGTATTACCAGGACCCTTCACTGGAGAAACCTGAGCAAATGATGGAGTTCAGGTGTCCCCATTGAAGGGCCCTGGTAATCCTCCATCATACAAAGACATTGGAGACAATTGGGCTCTTCCAGCCTTGTGGTAGCAGTTTGGTGAAGACCCTTTTCTGTCCCCCCATGACTGTCCCCTGTGTACAAAGCCAGCTCCATACAGACATGGAGGACCAGTTTGGTGAAGACCCTTTTCTGTCCCCCCATGACTGTCCCCCGTGTACAAAGCCAGCTCCTTAAAGACATGGATGACCAGTTTGGTGAAGACCCTTTTCTGTCCCCCCATGACTGTCCCCCGTGTACAAAGCCAGCTCCTTAAAGACATGGATGACCAGTTTGGTGAAGACCCTTTTCTGTCCTCCCATGACTGTCCCCCGTGTACAAAGCCAGCTCCTTAAAGACATGGATGACCAGTTTGGTGAAGACCCTTTTCTGTCCCCCCATGATTGTCCCCCCGTGTACAAAGCCAGCTCCATAAAGACATGGATGACCAGTTCGGTGAAGACCCTTTTTTGTTACCCATGACTGTCCCCCGTGTACAAAGCCAGCTCCATAAAGACATGGAGGACCAGTTTGGTGAAGACACTTTTCCGTTCCCCATGACTGTCCCCCGTGTACAAAGCCAGCTCCATAAAGACATGGAGGACCAGTTTGGTGTGGAGGAACTCCAGTGTTCTGTACAGAGCCCTGACCTCAACCCTACTTTTGGAAGACCTTTGGAATCAGGTCTTTCTTATCCAACATCAGGACCTACATTTAACCCCTCTGGCATGAGGTCTTCTCACCCCAAAGGTGCTCAAGTAGGTTTGAGGTCATGGAGGAACTCGAGAGTCCAGCACAGAGCCCCGACCTCAACCCTACATTTGGAAGACCTTTGGAATCAGGTCTTCTCATCCAACATCAGGACCTGCCCTTAACCCTACAGAACCCCTCTGGGATGAGTTCTTCTCATCCCAAAGGTGATCAGTAGATGTAAGGTCATGGAGGAACTTGAGTGTCCTGGACAAAGCCCCGACCTCAACCGTACTGAACACCTTTGGGATGAATTGGAATGCTGATGGCGAGCCATGTCTTCTCATCCAACATCAGTACCTGACCTCACACAAGTTCTTACAGACACCCTCCAAAATCTTGTGGAAAGTCTTCAAAGAAAAGTGGATGATGGTATAGTAACAAAGCAGCAATTCTATTAATGACCATGGTAGGGGGAGAGGGGCAACGTCAATTTAATGGCCATGGGGGGAGGTGAGAAACTCCATATTAATGGCTATGGGAGGGCCTCTCCATATTAGTAGGAATGGGGCATGCAACAAGCTCAGATAGGTGTGATGGTTGGGTGTCCACCAACATTTGACCATAGAGTGTAGCAATTTAATACGGTATATTCTCGAGTATTCTTGCCTTTCTCAGCTTCTCTGTTGATCATACTGGGGCTCCTGTCTGGGTTCATTTTTGGATATTGGGTCACTCTTACTTTGCCTCTCAACGATCCCGTTTCTTCTCCACGTTGGGACAGAAACACTTGAAACTGATGATCGGTATTGCTGTTGGCTGGGAGCACCGACACACAACATTCGCCTAGAAACAGTTGAAATCAAATGAGACGACAAATACAAGTTGTTCGCCAACACACTATATTCCTGCATTGAGCAAAGATTTGTGTATCCATAAGTCAAACCAAAACTCATACCAAAGGTTTCTCCACCATCCGTTGGTCGGATACTAAGAAGCAAATGTCCAGTAAATGTGTCTCCACCAACCAATGTTATCTGTGAGGAATACAAATCTTATGTAAGGTAAACCATACGGCTTCAGGTAGATGCACAATGAGGGCAAACGATTCTAGACACCTGACCACCAAACCCACATTGCTGTATATGGCCAGAAGTATGTAGTCACCAGTCCAAATGATGGAGTTCAGATGTCTCCAGTGAAGGCTCCTGGTACTCCATCATACAAAGACATTGCAGACAATTGTGCTCTCCCATCCTTGTGGTAACAGTTCGGTGAAGACCCTTATCTGTTCCCCCATGATTGTCCTCTGTGTACAAAGCCAGCTACATAAAGACATGGTTTGACCAGTTTGGTGTTGAGGAACTCGAGTGTCCTGCCCTGACCTCAACCCTACTTTTTGGAAGACTTTTGGTATAAGGTCTTCTCACCCAACATCAGTACCTGCCCTTACCCTATGGAACACCTTTGCTATGAGACCTGGCTCACAATCGGTGTTCCAATTCATTCCAAAGGTGCTCAGTAGCTTTGAGGTCATGGAGGAACTTTTGTGTCCTGCACAGTGCCCTGACCTCAACCCTACTTTTGGAATCTGGTCTTCTCATCCAACATCAGTACTTGCCCTCAATCCTACTGAACACTTTTGGGATCAAGTTTCCAATGGTGTTCAGTAATCTGAGGTCCTGGAGAAACTCAAGTGTCCTGCACACAGCCGTGACCTCAAACCTGCTGAACACCATTGGGATGAATTAGGAAGAAATAATTGCAAGCAAGCTCCATAAAGACATGGTTTGACCAGTTTGGTGTGGAGGAACTCGTGTCCCCTGACTTCAAACCTACTGAGCACCTCTGGGATGAACTGGAATGTCAATTGTTAGCCAGGCCATTTTTTTTTAGTGCCCAACGTTGGGCCTGATGTGTTGATACCAGGTTTTCTCATCCAACATCAGTACCTGACCTCAACCTGAATGCTCTTTTGGTGAATGGGCACAAATACCCACAGAGTGTCCTGCACAGAGCCCTGACGTCAACACTTCTGAACACCTTTTGGATGAGTCAGGGAGAGCTAATTGCAAGCAAGCTCCATAAAGACATGGTTTGACCAGTTTTCTGTGGAGGAACTTTTGTGTCCCATGACTTCAAACCTACTGAGCACCTTTGGGTTGAATTGGAATGCCAAGTGCAAGCCAGATCTTCTCATTCAACATCATGAGCTCTGACTTCAAACCTAATGAGCACCTTTGGAATGAACTGGAATGCCAATTGTTAGCTAGGCCATTTTTTTTTTAATGCCCAACGTTGGGCCTGATGTGTTGATACCAGGTCTTCTCATCCGACAATAGTACCTGACCTCAACCTGAATGCTCTTTTGGTGAATGGGCACAAATACCCACAGTAGTGTCCTGCACAGAGCCCTGACGTTAGCACTTCTGAACACCTTTGGGATGAATCAGAGAGAGCTAATTGCAAGCAAGCTCCATTAAGACATGGCTTGACCAGTTTTCTGTGGAGGAACTTGTGTCCCATGACTTCAAACCTACTGAGCACCTTTGGGTTGAATTGGAATGCCAAGTGCAAGCCAGATCTTCTCATTCAACATCATGAACTCAGTTTGAATGCTCTTTTTGGCGAATGTGCACAAGCCGTAACCTCAACCCTACAGATCACTTTTGGGATGAATGGGAATGCCAATGGTGACCTAGGTCTTCTCATCCAACATCAGAACCCGACCTCACAAATGGGCACAAATTCCTACAGACGTGGAAAATCTTCCCAGATGGGTGGAGGATGTTGTGGCCAAGGGGAGCAAAAAGGCGGACAACTCCATTGTAAAGGTCATGTGGGGAGGGGGGGCAATGCCATATTAATGACCATGGTTTTGGGATGGGATGCCCAACAAGCTCCTATAGGTGTGGTGTTCAGGTGTCCACCAACATTTGCCCCTGTAGCGTATTATTCGCACTCTTTATTTCTCACCTCGGGTAAGTCCTGCTCTGACCATCCCAGCTTGACAAAGGCAGATCCCTCCGTACTGTGGGCACTATTCACATTACTCTGTAGACCATCTACAATATTCCAGGAAAGACACGAAAAGTAAGCGAGCAAATGAAAAGATACGAGGGGGGCCTTCGGTATTTTGAACGAGATCTCTGCAGCTCATAATTCCACTTCTACTCGGTATGATGTGCAAAAAAAACCACAGGAACAGGATTGAACCCCACGCCCAACCCTACCATATACTTCCCTTCGATACCTAGGAGCCAAAAGAAATGCCCTGTACTTCCAGGTATGGAGCGCGTGACTCATACCATGTGACACGGCTGGGCCAATCATCGTTTTCATCATTGTCCATGGCCATGTCAAACTATGGCTCCAATCAGCAGAGTTATGAGCGTTTGCCGATTTGTAGGCTGTAGCTGTGACTGAAGGGTTTGTTGGACCTCTGCAGCAAGGCCTCTGCTTCCACACAGGGCATGGTGGTCCTTCCCTGCAGCATAGTGCGGGGCAAAGGATTTTCTTCTCTCGATGGGGTTGCTTTTCAGGAGACTGTGAATTTATGGGATTGATATACATATTTCCTCTGTAATTACCGCCATGGGAGCACTTGGAGGAGCTATGAGGACCGGCGATATATAACCAATCGCTAATAATAATCAATAAAGACCAGACCGGGGTTGTCACCCATCACTGGTCTATCCAAAAAAAAAAAAGTCCTCTTTTTGGTCATCTAGGGCAGTGGTCTCCAAACTGCGATATGGGGGCCAGATGCGGCCCTTTGCATCTCTTTATCTGGCCCTTGGGCACTATTACATAGTCCACTGACACCAACAATGGGGCATAATTCCTCCCACAGACACCTATGAAAGGGCACTGTTCCTTCTACTGACACCAATAATGAGGCATAATTATTTTCATTGATACCAACAATGGGACACTATTCCTCCCACTGATACCAATGATGGGACACTATTCCTCCCACTGACACCAATGATGGGGCACTATTCCTCCCACTGACACCAATGATGGGGCACTATTCCTCCCACTGACACCAATGATGGGGCACTATTCCTCCCACTGACACCAATGATGGGGCACTATTCCCCCCACTGATACCAATGATTGGGCACTATTCCTCCCACTGACACCAATGATGGGGCACTATTCCTCCCACTGACACCAATGATGGGGCACTATTCCTCCTACTGATACCAATGATGGGGCACTATTCCTCCCACTGACACCAATGATGGGGCACTATTCCTCCCACTGACACCAATGATGGGGCACTATTCCTCCCACTGACGCCAATTATGGGGCACTATTCCTCCCACTGATACCAAGGATGGGGCACTATTCCTCCCACTGACACCAATTTCTACTCCCATTGGCCATAGCCCGGCCCCCCTAAACTCTCAAGGGCAGTAAACTAGCCCTTCGTTTTAAAAACTTTGGAGACCCCAGATCTAGGGTACATTTAAAGGGGTCCCCCACCTTCTCCAGGCACAAAGGGGTCTGAACCCCGAATGGCCAGGGCTGAGCAGGAACGGAACCTTCTTACCCTTCAGGCACAGAGACCTGAACTCTACACACGCTCTGGAGCGGCTCGGGGTTTTCACGATGGACTCGATGTGCAGAAATCTCAGCGTGTACCTGCAATCTGGGAACGAACACAGAACACAGAAATGAAGGCAGGAAACTAGAGGGGAGCGATTCACATGAATGGGGAACGATTCCCCTCCGAGCCTCACCTCTCTGGGACATAAAATTCAGGCCGATCTCAAACGTGGCAAAAACCGGAGCGTGGTCGCTGCTCACAATATCATCGGTGCAACCTACGAAGAGAAGGAAACAGATATATTCGATGTGCAAATGATCGAACATTCACCCGGCCTTCACGAATAATCCCCGTAATGTGTCCAGTAGGTGCATTTCCTTTGGCAATCAGCGCCATCTAATGGCCGTAATGTGATATTTCCCAGAAATGTCTCCATCGGGAAAATACTACATTATGGCCACTGGATGACGCTGTTGGCGATAGGAAATGCACAGGAGGACCAGTGGTACCCAGGGGCGGACTGACCATTTGCCCGAGGGCCCGGGGTCAGTGGGGATGAGATGCCCCTGGTACCTTTTTCATAGGCTTTTTTGTGTTTGGGCAAGGACACAGGGGCCCCATGACCCCCTATTGCCCGGGGGCCCCATGAGTTGTCAGTCCGCCCCTGGTGGTACCCCCTTATCCATGGCCCTATGTGTGGGGGCTCATGTGTGGGGCAGGCATGTTGGTTCTCACCGTATGAGGTGCATTTAACCTCAGTGTCCGGGTAACATGTCCATAGGATTCGATCGCTCCACGATGGTGCAGCTAGACGAGTCTAGAAGAAAATGCAACATAAAGCAACTCTGAAGATAATGGAGGCCAAGCATCATATAATATAGATTTACATCGATCAAAACACACCCCTGACCATCACACCTATATGAGCTCGTCGGAAATCCCATTCCAAAACCATGACCATTAAAATGCAGTTGCTCCCCTCCCCCCATGGCCATTGTGAGGTCAGGTACTGATGTTGGATGAGAAGACCTGGCTCATGAATCAAGCCCCACATCAGGCACCCAAAAAATATGGGTTCCAATTCATCTCGAAGGTGTTCAGTAGGGTTAGGGGCAGAAATTGATGTTGGGTGAGAAGACCTTATACCAAAGGTCTTCCAAAGTAGGGTTGAGGTCAGGGCTGTGTGCAGGACACGAGTTCCTCCATGACCTCAAACCTACTGAGCATCTTTGGGGTGAGAACTCATACCAAAAGTGTTCTGTAGGGTTATGGGCAGGTACAGATGTTGGGTGAGAAGACCTTATACCAAAGGTCTTTCAAAAGTAGGGTTGAGGTCAGGGCTCTGCACAGGATGCTCAGGTTTCTCCAGGACCTCAAACCTACTGATCACCTTTGGGATGAGAAAACCTCATACCAAAGGTATTCCATAGGGTTAGGGGTAGGTATGGATGTTGGGTGGGAAGATCTAGGGTCTTTCAAAAGTAGGTTTGAGGTCAGGGCTCTGTGCAGCATGCTCAGGTTCTTCCAGGGCATCATACCTACTGAATAACTTTGGGATGAGAAAACTTCATACAAAAGGTGTTCCATAGGGTTAAAGGCAGGTACAGATGTTGGGTGAGAAGACCAAAAGCCTTTCAAAAGTAGGGTTGAGGTCAGGGCTCTGTGCAGGACGCTCAGGTTCCTCCAGGGCCTCAAACCTACTGATCACCTTTGGAATGAGAAAACTGATGTTGGGTGAGAAGACCAAAAGTCTTTCAAAAGCAGGCTTGAGGTCAGGGCTCTGTGTTGGACACTTGAGTTCCTCCAAACCATAAGTTTATGGAGCTGGCTTTGTAAATAAGGGACAGTCGTGGTGGAACAGAAAAAAGTCTTCACCATACTGTTACCACAAGGTTGAAAGACCTCAATTGTCTACAATGTCTTTGTACGATGAAACATTTACTGGGAACACCTGAACTCCATCAACTGGAGGGAGCACATCATTTTGGCCATATATTCAGTAGTAGTTGGTCACATTCAACTGGACTTGTTCTGTAATGTAAGCTTTCGTAGCTTCTGCACAGTTCTAATGAGTGTCAGGAAGATACCCAAACAATCCTTTTCTTGGACAATCAACATCTGTCTATGGAGGAGGTGGTTGGATGAAGGTGTTGGTGCTATCTGTGTGGGTATAAATGTTGAGGTGTCTTCCTGACACTCATTAGAACTGAAGAGGTATCTTGGAGGAGCTACAAAACATCTTCAACATTCCAGAACTAGTCCAGGTGAATGCGACCAACTACTACTATTTACATCAGCCATTCTCAACCAGGGTTCCTCAAGAGGTTTCTAGAGTTGTTGCTGACTGACCTCTCATCTGATGGTGCCTAGATAGTTCCGGGTCCAAAGCCTTTTGGCAGAGCCAGCAGCATGACACCAATGATCATTTTAGCTGTCTGAAAGGGCGGCATAAGGAGGGATTTCTTCCCTGACCATTAAAGTCAAAGCATTTTTCTCACTGACCCCCAATAACTTAGGTCTCAAGGAAGCAATGCCAAAATGAATCATTATTTCAAGGGTTCCTGCAGAGTAAAGGACGGTTTACACCATGACCAGGATGAACGAGAACCCTCACGAACACGAGTGGTCACAACAGAGCTAGTAGTTGGTCACATTCAGCTGACCAACCCCAACATTTATACCCACACAGATAGCACCAACACCTTCGTCCAACCACCATGGGATGTCAGAAGACAGATGTTGATGGTCCAAGAAAAGGGTTGTTTGGGTATCTTCCTGACACTCCTCAGAGCTGTGCAGAAGCTAATGACTGTCAGAAGGCAACCCCAAAATTTATACCCACACAGATAGCACCCATACCTTCGTCCAACCACCATGGGATACCAGAAGACAGATGTTGATGGTCCAAGAAAAGGGTTGTTTGGGTATCTTCCTGACATTCCTCAGAATGTGCAGAAGCTAATGACTGCCAGAAGTCACCCCAACATTTATACCCACACAGATAGCACCCATACCTTCGTCCAACCACCATGGGATGTCCAAGATGGTCCAAGAAAAGGGTTGTTTGAGTATCTTCCTGACATTCCTCAGAACTGTGCAGAAGCTAATGACTGTCAGAAGGCAACCCCAACATTTATACCCACACAGATAGCACCCATACCTTCGTCCAACCACCATGGGATGCCAGAAGACAGATGTTGATGGTCCAAGAAAAGGGTTGTTTGGGTATCTTCCTGACACTCCTCAGAACTGTGCAGAAGCTAATGACTGTCAGAAGGACATATGGGGTATCTTCCTGACATTCATTAAACCTGAAGAAGTGGATTGGAGAAGCTACAAATTGTCTGACAGATGGTGGCCAACTACTACAAGATATACCATGACTGGGATCAACGAGACCTTCAAAGACCTTGAAGTTTGTATGACAAGACAGACATGGACAACGTTCTCTGAACACGATGTACAAATGGATCTCACTCCGCCGGTCTTGGCCTTTTGCAGATCGTATCATTTTTCTCACTGACCCCCAATAACTTAGGTCTCAAGGAAACAATGCCAAAATGAATCATTATTTCAAGGGTTCCTGCGGAGTAAAGGATGGTTTACACCACAACCAGGATGAACGAGAACCCTCACGAACATGAGTGATCACAACAGAGCTAGTAGTAGTTGGTCACATTCAGCTGGACTTGTTCTGGAATGTTGAAGATGTTTTGTAGCTCCTCCAAGATACTTCTTCAGTTCTAATGAGTGTCAGAAGTCACCCCAACATTTATACCCACACAGATAGCACCAACACCTTCGTCCAACCACCATGGGATGCCAGAAGACAGATGTTGATGGTCCAAGAAAAGGGTTGTTTGGGTATCTTCCTGACAATCCTCAGAGCTGTGCAGAAGCTAATGACTGTCAGAAGGACATATGGGGTATCTTCCCGACATTCCTTAAAACGTGGATTGGAGAAGCTACAAACCGTCTGATGGATGGTGACCAACTTCTACTGGGATCAACGAGACCTTCAAAGACCTTGAAGTTTGTATGACAAGACAGACATGGACAACGTTCTCTGAACACGATGTACGAATGGATCTCACTCCTCCAGTCTTGGCCTTTTGCAGATCGTATGTGCGAGAACCTCTTTCGTAGCGGCACGTTGGAGGAAAGGTGATTGGCTCCTCTTCTGTAAATAAAGATCCACAGTGAAGACACACATCGATACGTTGTAACACGAACATTTACTAAAACGTGACTTCCGTGGCGTACGCAGGATATGGAAAATACACGGGGAGGCAGGAGGGCGCAGTATAAGGGGGAGCAGGAGGGCACAGTATAAGGGGGGGCAGGAGGGCGCAGTATGGGGGGAGTCAGGAGGGCGCAGAATGGGGGGAGGCAGGAGGGTGCAGTACGGGGGGAGTCAGGAGGGCGCAGTACGGGGGGAGTCAGGAGGGCGCAGAATGGGGGGAGGCAGGAGGGTGCAGTACGGGGGGAGTCAGGAGGGCGCAGTACGGGGGGGGTCAGGAGGGCGCAGTACAGGGGGATCAGGAGGGCACACTACAGGGGGGGTCAGGAGGATTTAAGATGCCCCCCCATGTGTTTCTGATATACAGAGAACGGCATGCCAAAGCGCAGTACACAGCATGCGGGGAAATGCTGACCGACTTACTGAATCCCAGGAAGACTTTCTTCTTCTCCCTCTCCTGGTTCAGCTGATCGACAGGAAGGAGAAGCTGCTGCTGCCCGCTGTACACGCACTGCAGAATGTCCTGTGTGGGGGGGGAGGGGAGGGATCAATCAACGGATTTCTGGCAGGATCAGCAGATCATTTTTTTAGCACCTGCAGCACTTTGAACCTCTACATGGCGAGCGCGCCCTAACGCCCACCCGCGTCCCGCGCAATCGTGTTCGCAGTGCGCCAATGTTCTGCGCTCCGAGCGCACTCGCTGCACGCTGACCTCTCCTGATTGGGCGAGGTTCACACCTTTGCAGTCTGCGTTTCATCCCTTTCTGCACGGCGTTTTGCGTTGCGTTTTGCGATTTTGCACTCGTGTTTTTGATTGAAATTTTGCAGTACAAAAAAAAAAAAGGACGACCTTATACACAGAGGCTTCACATGCACTTGCGTTTTTGATGCGTTTTACGTTTTTTTCTTGTTGCTAGGCAAATTAAAAACACGAAACGCAGCAAAAACGTGGCAAAAACGCATTAAAAACGCACGACATGCTTTCCATTGAAGTCTATAGGCCGGGTTCACACTGATGCCGAGCAGCACATCGCATGGGAACCGCACCGCATTCCTGGGAAATCACATGCGAATTCTGTGCGGTGCGATCGGAGCTTTGTATGGCTCAAATCGCACCAAAACTGCAACAGAAATATGCAGGACCCTTTTTTTGGTCGGCACCAGAATCGGATCGGATGGAATTCACACTGGTAATCGAATCGCAATCATTTCACACATCGCACCGCGTTTTGTGAAATGATTTCGGGGTGTTGTTATCTGAACATACACACCCGCAGTGGTTCGCATGAAGGGGGTGCGATTCTGATGCTGTGCGGAAATCGCACAGAAAATGCTACAAATTCTCACAGGAAACAGCAAATTCACACAGAAAACGCAGCAAATTCACACAGAAAATGCAGCAAATTCGCACAGAAAACGCAGCAAATTCGCACAAAAAACGCAGCAAATTCACACAGAAAACGTTGCAAATTCGCACAGAAAACGCAGCAAATTCACACAGAAAACGCAGCAAATTCGCACAGAAAATGTTGCAAATTCTCGCTGAAAATACAGCAAATTTGCACAAAAAACACAGCAAATTCACACCAAAAACGCAGCAAATTCTCACAGAGAACACAGCAAATTCACACCAAAAACGCAGCAAATTCGCACAGAAAACGCAGCAAATTCGCACAAAAATCGCAGCAAATTCGCACAAAAAACGCAGCAAATTCACACAGAAAACGCAGCAAATTCGCACAGAAAACAGCAAATTCGCACAGAAAACATTGCAAATTCTCGCTGAAAATACAGCAAATTTGCACAAAAAACACAGTAAATTTGCACATAAAACGCAGAAATCTGCACAGAAAATGCAGCAAATTTGCACAGAAAATGTTGCAAATTCTCACAGAAAACACAGCAAATTCACACCAAAAACGCAGCAAATTCTCACAGAAAACACAGCAAATTCACACCAAAAACGCAGCAAATTCGCATAGAAAACGCAGCAAATTCGCATAGAAAACGCAGCAAATTTGCACAAAAAATGTTGCAAATTCGCACAGAAAACGCAGCAAATTCGCACCAAAAACGCAGCAAATTCGCACAGACCTGAGATTTCAGGTGAGATTTTTTTATGCGATTTCAGGTAAGATTTGCAAATTGAAATCGTACCTCAAATCGCATCTAATGAATGTGAACTGTCAGTGTGAGATTTGCTGCGGCGCAATTTCTAAAGTCGTCCTCGTGTGACTTTTTCTGCGTTTTTTTTTGCGATTTCACAGACGTAGAATAGAAATGGAGTCACGCGGTGCCCGCTTGCTCCCGAGCTGTGTGTCTATGGAGTCACGCGGTGTGTGCTCGCTCCCGAGCTGTGTGTCTATGGAGTCACGCGGTGTGTGCTCGCTCCCGAGCTGTGTGTCTATGGAGTCACGCGGTGTGTGCTCGCTCCCGAGCTGTGTGTCTATGGAGTCACGCGGTGTCCGCTCGCTCCCGAGCCGCGTGTCTATGGAGTCACGCGGTGTCTGCTCGCTCCCGAGCTGTGTGTCTATGGAGTCACGCGGTGTCTGCTCGCTCCCGAGCTGTGTGTCCATGGAGTCACGCGGTGTGTGCTCGCTCCCGAGCTGTGTGTCTATGGAGTCACGCGGTGTCTGCTCGCTCCCGAGCTGTGTGTCTATGGAGTCACGCGGTGTCCGCTCGCTCCCGAGCTGTGTGTCTATGGAGTCACGCGGTGTCCGCTCGCTCCCGAGCTGTGTGTCTATGGAGTCACGCGGTGTGTGCTCGCTCCCAAGCCGTGTGTCTATGGAGTCACGCGGTGTCCGCTCGCTCCTGAGCTGTGTGTCTATGGAGTCATGCGGTGTGTGCTCGCTCCCGAGCTGTGTGTCCATGGAGTCACGCGGTGTCCGCTCGCTCCCGAGCTGTGTGTCTATGGAGTCACGCGGTGTCCGCTCGCTCCCGAGCTGTGTGTCTATGGAGTCACGCGGTGTCCGCTCGCTCCCGAGCTGTGAGTCTATGGAGTCACGCGGTGTCCGCTCGCTCCCGAGCTGTGTGTCTATGGAGTCACGCGGTGTGTGCTCGCTCCCGAGCCGTGTGTTTATGGAGTCACGCGGTGTCCGCTCGCTCCTGAGCTGTGTGTCTATGGAGTCATGCGGTGTGTGCTCGCTCCCGAGCTGTGTGTCTATGGAGTCACGCGGTGTCCGCTCGCTCCCGAGCTGTGTGTCTATGGAGTCACGCGGTGTCCGCTCGCTCCCGAGCTGTGTGTCTATGGAGTCACGCGGTGTCCGCTCGCTCCCGAGCTGTGAGTCTATGGAGTCACGCGGTGTCCGCTCGCTCCCGAGCTGTGTGTCTATGGAGTCACGCGGTGTGTGCTCGCTCCCGAGCCGTGTGTTTATGGAGTCACGCGGTGTCCGCTCGCTCCTGAGCTGTGTGTCTATGGAGTCATGCGGTGTGTGCTCGCTCCCGAGCTGTGTGTCTATGGAGTCACGCGGTGTGTGCTCGCTCCCGAGCCGTGTGTTTATGGAGTCACGTGGTGTCCGCTCGCTCCCGAGCTGTGTGTCTATGGAGTCACGCGGTGTGTGCTCGCTCCCGAGCTGTGTGTCTGTGGCCCCGCACAGGAATCGTCGGCTCCTACCTGCACCGGCATCTCCAGCTTGTAGTTCAAGTCTCCCGCCCAGAACAGGTAGGAGAGTCGCAGAGGGAGCTGGAAACCGCGCAACGCCTCGTCTCCAAGGAGCAGCCCTCGCAGGATCTCCCCGAAACTCTGATTCCTCCTGAAAAGAGACGACCAGTGAGAACAGCGCCACCCCCAGGACTGAACGGAACTACAGTGAGCCCTAGGATCCGTCCCAGAGATCACATGGTACAGGGCCATTCACAGCAGCCTTGTACCATGTGACAAGCTGTGACCAATCACAGCTCACACAGCATTTCTCAGCGGCTGCAGGAATGAGAAGTGATTGCTTTTACAGCATGACAGGGTAAAAAAAAAATCCTGATCATCCCCCACAAGTGGTACAGTGTCATTATCGTGGGTGGGGTATGTAAAAAAAAAAATACATACATGAATAAAACATTTTACATAAAAAAAATGTAATTTAAAAAATTGTTTAAAATTATATATTTTTTCTATATAATGATTTGGGTTTTTTTTTTTTTTTTTACTAGATTAATAGATTTTTCTTTTGGCCTAGATTAATGAAAAAAGATTATTTATTTGCAAAATTTTACAAAACAAATTTTGTTTTTTAAATTTTAGGTCTTTTTTTTCAATTAGATAATAAAAAATTTTTTAAAAACCCACAAATAGTACAGTGTCAGTATGGTGAAAGTGTACTGCTAGGGTGGCAGTGTGTAAAAAATAATAAAATAAAAAATGTTACATAGTAAAAATGTAATTTTAAAAAATTGTTTAAAATTATATATTTTTTCTATATAATGATTTGGGGTTTTTTTTACTAAAAAAAGGTAGAATAGATTTTTGCCTAGATTTATAAAGAAAGATTATTTTTTTGCTAAATTTTACAAAACAAATTTTGTTTTTTAAATTTTAGGTCTTTTTTTCATTTAGATAATACATTTTTTTTTAAAAACCCACAAGTAGTACAGTGTCAGTATGCTGAAAGTGTACTGCTAGGGTGGCAGTATGTAAAAAAAAATGTTACATAGTAAAAATGTAATTTTGAAAAATTGGTTATTTTTTTTTTTCTAAAAAAGGTAGAAGAATAGATTTTTGCCTGGATTTATGAAGAAAGATTATTTATTTGCAAAATTTTACAAAAACAATGTTTTTCTTTTCAAAATTTTTGGTCGTTTTTTCATTTATACAACAAAAAAATAAAAAACCCACAACTGGTACAGTGTCAGTACATACTACACTAGGGTGGTGGTATGCAAAAAAATAAATGCATACATGAATAAAAAATGTTAAATACAATAAAAAATTGTTTAAAATGATATATTTTTCTATATAATGATTTGGAATATTTTTTCTACCAAAAAATGTAGCAGAATAGATTTTGTCCTAGATTTATGAAGAAAGATTATTTGCAAAATTTTACAACGAAAAATAGTTTTTTTCAAAATTTTTGGTCTTTTTTTTTTATTTTTATAACAAAAAATAAAAAAAACCTACAAAAGTGGGTACCTAAAATACCTAAATCAATAAATGTCACATAAAATAAAAATGTAATTTAAAAAATTGTTTAAAACTATTTTTTTTTTTATATACTGATTTGGGTTTTTTTTTCCACCAAAAAAGGTAGCAGAATAGATTTTGGCCGAGATCTATGAAGACAAATTATTTGCAAAATTTTACAAAAAAAAATTTTTTAAGAAAAATTTTGGTCTTTTTTTCATTTATTTAAAATAAATTAAAAAAAATACAACTAGTACAATGTCAGTATGGTGACACGGTACTGTTAGGGTGGTGGTATGTAAAAAAAAATAAATACATATGAATAAAATCTGTTACATAAAATAAAAAATTGTTTAAAATGATATATTTTTCTATATAGTTATTTGGGTTATTTTTTTTTTACCAAAAAATGTAGTAGAATAGATGTTGGCCTAGATTTATGAAGAAAGATTATTTGCAAAATTTTACAAAACAAAAATTAAAAAAAAATTTCAAAATTTTCAGTCTTTTATGTAACAAAAAATAAAAAACCCACAAGTAGTAAAAAAAATACATAAATCAATTAATGTCACATAAAATAAAAATGTAATTTAAAAATTAGTTTAAAATTACATATTTTTTCTATATACTGATTTGGGTTCTTTTATCCTACCAAAAAAGGTAGCAGAATCGATTTTGGCCTAGATCTATGAAGAAAGATTATTTGCCAAATTTTACAAAAAAATATTTTTTAAAGAAAAATTTCGGTCTTTTTTTCAAAAATAAATGAAAAAAAAACCACAACTAATACAGTGTCAGCATGGTAACACTGCACTGTTAGGGTGGTGGTATGTAAAAAAATAAATACATAAATAAAAAATTATTTTCAAAATTTTCTGTCTTTTTTCATTTATATAACAAAAAATAAAAAAACTCCAAGTAGTATAGTGTCACCTAGGGTGTTAGTATGTAAAAAAATAAATCAATAAATGTTACATAAAATAAAAATGTAATTTAAAAAATTGTTTAAAATTATATATTTTTTCTGTATACTGATTTGGATTTTTTTTTCTACCAAAAAAGTAGCAGAATCGATTTTGGCCTAGATTTATGAAGAAAGATTATTTACAAAATTTTACGAAAAAAAAAATATTTTTTTTTCACAATTTTCGTTCTCTTTTTTCTTTTTATTTCCTCTCTGATGCCCCCCTCACCACCTGCCCCCTCGACCCTGTCCCCTCACAACTCCTACGACCCCCCTCCCCCTCCATCCCACGCTCCCTCACCCACATCTTTAATCTCTCCCTCTCCTCCGGCACTTTCCCCTCCCCCCTGAAACATGCACACATCACCCCCATACTTAAGAAGCCCTCCCTGGACCCCAATGACCCGAACAACCTCAGACCCATCTCCCTGCTCTATTCACATCCAAACTCCTCGAGCGCCTCGTCTACACCCGCCTGAGCGCCCACCTCAACGACAACAACCTCCTCGATCCCCTACAGTCCGGCTTCCGTCCCCTACACTCCACCGAAACCGCCCTACACCCCACCGAAACCGCCCTACACCCCACCGAAACCACCCTACACCCCACCGAAACTGCCCTACACCCCACCGAAACCGCCCTACACTCCACCGAAACCGCCCTACACTCCACCAAAACCGCCCTACACCCCACCGAAAACGCCCTACACCCCACCGAAACCGCCCTACACTCCACCGAAACCGCCCTACACCCCACCGAAACCGCCCTACACTCCACCGAAACCGCCCTACACTCCACCGAAACTGCCTTACTTAAACTCTCCAACGACCTTCTAACCGCCAAAGCTAATGGCCACCATTCAGTGCTCCTACTCCTTGACCTCTCTGCGGCCTTCCACACAGTCCACCACCCCCTCCTCCTCAAAAAACTACACTCCCTCGGCCTCAGAGATTCTGCTCTCTCCTGGCTCTCATCCTACCTGTCACAACGCTCCTTCAGCGTTACCTATAACGCTACCACCTCCCCCTCACTCCCCCTCTCTGTTGGGGTCCCTCAAGACTCTGTCCTCGGGCCCCTTCTCTTCTCCATCTACACCTCCTCCCTTGGCCAACTCATACACTCTCACGGCTTCAACTACCACCTCTATGCCGACGACACACAAATCTATCTCTCAACCCCCCACCTCACCCCCTCGGTCTCTGCCCCCCACCTCACCCCCTCAGTCTCCGCCCGAATCACACACCTACTGAGCGACATATCAGACTGGATGTCACTCCACTTCCTTAAACTGAACCTCTCCAAAACCGAGTTTCTTGTCTTCCCCCCCCCCCAGCCCGGACCCCACCCCCCATTGACTTCTCCATCACATCCAACAACGCCACCATCAAACCCGCCCCGCAGGCCAGAGTACTGGGTGTCATTCTGGACTCCAACCTATCCTTCCAGCCCCAAGTCCAATCTTTAACAAACTCGTGCAGACTCCACCTCCGCAACATGCAGACTCCGCCTCCGCAACATGCAGACTCCGCCTCCGCAACATCACCAAAATCCGCACGTTCCTAACCCCAGAAACCACTAAACAGCTCATCCACTCCCTCATCATATCACGACTCGACGACTGCAACTCCCTCCTCACTGGCCTGCCTCGCCGCTGGCTATCCCCGCTTCAGTCCATCCTGAATACGGCTGCCAGACTCATTCACCTTTCCAACCGCTCCATCTCCGCCACCCCCCTCTGCCAATCCCTCCACTGGCCTCCACTCAGTGTCCTCCACCCCCCTCTGCCAATCCCTCCACTGACCTCCACTCAGTGTCCTCCACCCCCCTCTGCCAATCTCTCCACTGGCCTCCACTCAGTGTCCTCCACCCCCCTCTGCCAATCCCTCCACTGGCCTCCACTCAGTGTCCTCCACCCCCCTCTGCCAATCCCTCCACTGACCTCCACTCAGTGTCCTCCACCCCCCTCTGCCAATCTCTCCACTGGCCTCCACTCAGTGTCCTCCACCCCCCTCTGCCAATCCCTCCACTGGCCTCCACTCAGTGTCCTCCACCCCCCTCTGCCAATCCCTCCACTGACCTCCACTCAGTGTCCTCCACCCCCCTCTGCCAATCTCTCCACTGGCCTCCACTCAGTGTCCTCCACCCCCCTCTGCCAATCCCTCCACTGGCCTCCACTCAGTGTCCTCCACCCCCCTCTGCCAATCCCTCCACTGACCTCCACTCAGTGTCCTCCACCCCCCTCTGCCAATCTCTCCACTGGCCTCCACTCAGTGTCCTCCACCCCCCTCTGCCAATCCCTCCACTGGCCTCCACTCAGTGTCCTCCACCCCCCTCTGCCAATCCCTCCACTGGCCTCCACTCAGTGTCCTCCATTCCTCTCTGCCAATCCCTCCACTGGCCTCCACTCAGTGTCCTCCACCCCCCTCTGCCAATCCCTCCACTGGCCTCCACTCAGCGTCCTCCACCCCCCTCTGCCAATCCCTCCACTGGCCTCCACTCAGTGTCCTCCACCCCCCTCTGCCAATCCCTCCACTGGCTTCCGATTGCGCAACGGATCAAATTCAAAATCCTAACGCTGACATACAAAGCCGTCCACCATACTGCCCCGAACTACATCACTGACCTAATATCCAAGTACCACCCAACACGCACACTCCGCTCCTCACAAGACCTCCTTCTCTCTAGTTCCCTGGTCTCCTCCTCCCATGCCCGCCTCCAGGACTTCTCCAGGGTGTCACCCATCCTCTGGAACTCCCTGCCCCAACCCATCAGACTATCACCTACTCTCCTCTCCTTTAGGCGCACCCTGAAAACCCATCTCTTCAGGGAAGCCTACCCCACCCCCTGCTAACCTGCCGACCTCCTCCACTCCTCCTACCACCCCATCCCCCACAGCTATCTCCTCCTGTGCCACCATCCCCTCCCTCCTAGATTGTAAGCTCCAAGGAGCAGGGCCCTCCATCCCCTCATGTATCACATTGTATTGGTATTGTTCTGTCACATGTTCTGTCCCCCTTTGTAATGTACAGCGCTGAGCCAACTATTGGTGCTTTATAAATACTGTATAATAATAATAATTTATATTAAAAAAAATAAAAAAAAACCAGAAGTAGTAAAAAAAAAAACATAAATCAATAAATGTCACATAAAATAAAAATGTAATTTAAAAAATTGTTTAAAATTATATTTTTTCTATATACTGATTTGGGTTATTTTTCTACCAAAAAAGGTAGCAGAATAGATTTTGTCCTAGATTTATGAAGAAAGATTATTTGCCAAATTTTACAAAAAACATATTTTTTTAAGAAAAATGTTGGTCTTTTTTTCATTTATGTAACAAAAAATAAAAAACCCCACAAGTAGTACAATGTCAGTATGGTGACGCTGTACTGCTAGGGTGTTAGTATGTAAAAAAAAAAAATCAATAAATGTTAGATAAAATAAAAATGTAATTTAATAATTTTTTAAAATTATATATTTTTTCTATATACTGATTTGGGTTATTTTTTGTTACCAAAAAAGGTAGCAGAATAGATTTTGGCCTAGATTTATGATGAAAAATTATTTATTTGCAAAATTAAAAAAAAAAAAAATTTTTGGTCTTTTCTTCATTTATATACAAAAAAATTAAAAAACAAACAAGTAGTAAAAAAAATACATAAATCAATAAATGTCACTTAAAATAAAAATGTAATTTAATATTTTTTTTAAATTATATTTTTTCTATATACTAATTTGGGTCTTTTCTTTATTTATATAGCAAAAAATAAAGAAACCCACAAGTGGTATAGTGTCAGCATAGTCACAATGTACTGCTAGGGTGTTAGTATGTAAATTAAAAAAAAATCAATAAATGTTACATAAAATAAAAATGCCAAAAATTTACAAAAAAAACAAATTTTTTTCTAAATTTTTGGTCTTTTTTTCATTTATATAAAAACAATTAAAAAACCCACACGTAGTAAAAAAATACATAAATCAATAAATGTCATATAAAATAAAAATGTAATTTAAAAAATTGTTTACAATTATATTTTTTCTATATACTAATTTGGGTCTTTTCTTCATTTATATAATGAAAAATAAAGAAACCCACAAGTAGTGCAGTGTCAGCATAGTCACAATGTACTGCTAGGGTGTTAGTAAAATAAAAATGTAATTTAATAATTTTTTAAAATTATATAAAAATTATATATTTTTTCCATATACTGATTTGGGTTATTTTTTTACCAAAAAATGTAGCAGAATAGATTTTGTCCTGAATTTATGAATAAAGATTATTTGCAAAGTTTTACAAAAAAAAAATTTTTTTTTTCAAAATTTTCAGTCTTTTTTTAATTTATATAACAAAAAATAAAAAAAAACACAACTAGTACAGTGTCAGCATGGTAACACTGCACTGTTAGGGTGGTGGTATGTAAAAAAAATAAATATATACATGAATAAAAAATGTTACATAAAATAAAATGTTTGAAGTGATATATTTTTCTATATAATGATTTGGGTTATTTTTTTTACCAAAAAATGTAGCAGAATAGATTTTGGCCTAGATCTATGAAGAAAGATTATTTGCCAAAATTTACAAAAAAAAAATTTTTTTTTTAAAAATGTTTTGGTCTTTTTTTAATTTATATAACAAAAAATAAAAAAACCCACAAGTAGTAAAAAAAACACAGAAATCAATAAATGTCACATAAAATAAAAATGTAATTTAAAAAAATTGTTTAAAATTATATATTTTTCTATATAATTATTTGAGTTATTTTTTTTACCAAAAAATGTGGCAGAATAGATTTTGGCCTAGATCTATGAGGAAAGATTATTTGCCAAAATGTAGAAAATTTTTTTTTTTTTTTAAAAAATGTCTTTTCTTCATTTATATAACAAAAAAATAAAAAAACCAACAAGTAGTATAGTGTCAGCATAGTGACACTGTACTGCTAGGGTGTTAGTATGTAAATAAAAAAAAAATCAATAAATGTTACATTAAATAAAAATGGCAAAATTTACAAAAAAAAAATGTTTTTTTTAAATTTCAGCCTTTTTTTAATTTACGTAACAACAAATAAAAAAAATCACCAGTAGTAAAAAAAAAATACATAAATCAATAAATGTTACATAAAATAAAAATGTAATTTAATAATTTTTTTAAATTATATATTTTTTCTATATACCGATTTGGGTTATTTTTTTTTACCAAAAAAGGTAGCAGAATAGATTTTGGCCTAGATGTAAAAATGATTTATTTGCAAAATAAAAAAAAAACAAAAACTTTTTTTTCAAAATGTTTGGTCTTTTCTTCATTTATATAACAAAAAATAAAAAAAACCGCAAGTGGTATAGTGTCAGCATAGTGACACTGTACTGCTAGGGTGTTAGTATGTAAATAAATAAAAAAATCAATAAATGTTACATAAAATAAAAATGCCAAAATTTTACAAAAAAAATATTTTTTTTGTAAAATTTTTGGTCTTTTTTTCATTTATATAAAAAAAAAATTAAAAAAACCCGCAAGTAGTAAAAAATACATAAATCAATAAATGTCACATAAAATAAAAATGTAATTTAAAAAATTGTTTAAAATTATATTTTTTCTATATACCAATTTGGGTCTTTTCTTCATTTATATAACGAAAAATAAAGAAACCCACAAGTAGTGCAGTGTCAGCATAGTCACAATGTACTGCTAGGGTGTTAGTATGTAAATAAAAAAAAATCAATAAATGTTACCTAAAATAAAAATGCCAAAATTTACAAAAAAATATTTAAAAAAAAACATTTCAGTCTTTTTTTTCATTTATGTAACAACAAATAAAAAACCCACAAGTAGTAAAAAAATACATAAATCAATAAATGTTACATAAAATAAAAATGTAATTTAATATTTTTTTAAAATATAATTTTTTTTTACCAAAAAATGTAGCAGAATAGATTTTGGCCTAGATCTATAAAGAAAGAAATTATTTGCCAAAATTTACAAAAAAAATTAACAACAAATAAAAAACCCACAATTAGTAAAAAAAATACATAAATCAATAAATGTTACATAAAATAAAAATGTAATTTAATATTTTTTTAAAATATACATTTTTTCCTTTATAATAATTTTTTTTACCAAAAAGTAGTAAAAAATATACATAAATCAATAAATGTCACATAAAATAAAAATGTAATTTAAATAATTGCTTAAAAATATATTTTTTCTATATACTGATTTGGGTTTTTTTTTTTACCAAAAAAGGTAGCAGAATAGATTTTGGCCTAGATCTACGAAGAAAGATGATTTGCCACAATTTACAAACAAAAAGATTTTTTTAAGAAAAATGTCGGCCTTTTTTTCATTTATTTAAAAATAAATTTAAAAACCCCAACTAGTACAGTGTCAGCATGATGACACTGTACTGCTAGGGTGGTGGTATGTGAAAAAAATAAAAAATACATACATGAAGAAAAAAAATTTACATAAAATAAAAAATTGTTACGTAATTGAATAAAAAATGCTACATAAAATAAAAAAATGTTTAAAATGATATATTTTTCTATATAATTATTTGTGTTATTTTTTTTTACCAAAAAATGTAGGGTGGAACAGTGTCACTCAAACCTGTTTACTGTAGGTCCCCTCTAGTGGCCACACCCCACCGACGCGTTTCGCCCTGATTGGACTTAGTCAATGAGGGGTGAAACGCATCGGAGGAGCTAAAAGTGAGCAGAGTGCGAATAAAGTTGTGTCGTTTTGTATCTGCCCGGGTTTGATCCCAGCATGCACGTTGCGGACAGGATTTCCAGGGTCTACTCACTTGTGTACTTTCTCGGTTCCGGATACGAGGTGACACGTGACGAAACCTAAAGACGTCCCGTTGAAGTCCATGGAGACCCCAACAGCTCCTCGGACACCTACGAGGAAAGGTATTGGCCGTGAGTCGTTCCTCACACTTCTACGGGGAGATATCGGGAGAGCGAACGTCATACCCAACGTGTTACTGATCCTCGTCCTCACCGAGGAGGCCTGAACCCGGGAGATCAGATCTTCGTATTCTTCTCTCACCAATAAAACGAGTTTGATTCCCCCGATGGAGTGCGTGGTCACCTAGGCATGGAGAGAACGTCAGTCCACAACGGCTGGGTACCACTTCCAGGAGCGTTGACTCGCCCCCCCCCATAGACGGGTTCCTGTTGGTTCATCTCACCTGAAGAACGTTGGGATTGGTGATGAGCTCGGGTTCAGTCCGATCGTGCCTTCGGCCAATCACGGAAGGCAGTTGACATTCGTGGGCCAATTAGCTGCCACCACAGGTCATTCCTCTCCAGAAGATCCATGTCCATGAAGAGTCCGGGATGCTGGTGACCTCAAGGACCTCATAGGACCAAACTAGGTAAAGGTCAGTGATGTCACGAGCATTCCCCACCCCCTTTGGATGCATGCAGCTGCGGGTTGGTTAATGTCCTGGACTAAGCTGATTGGCCCAGGGCTGTCAGATGCCTTCTGGGAAACCCAAGTTCATCACCAATCCCTAGAGATGAGCAAAATGAGGTCAGGACTCTGTGCAGGACAGTCAAGTTCCTCCACCCCAAACTGGCTCCTCCGTGTCTTTATGGACCTTGCTTTGTGCACTGGTGCGCAGTCATGTTGGAACAGGAAGGGGCCGTCCCCAAACTCCTCCCACAAAGTTGGGAGCATGAAATTGTCCAAAATGTCGCCTTAAGAGTTCCCTTCACTGGAACTAGGGGGCCAAGCCCAACCCCTGAAAAACAACCCCACACCATAATCCCCCCTCCACCAAACTTTACACTTGGCACAATGCAGTCATGAACCCGCCTCCTGGGATTCATCTGAATCACTTCCTCTGAGCCCATGTTGTCATGGAGCCGCCTCCTGGGAGTCATCTGAATCACTTCCTCTGAGCCCATGTTGTCATGGACCCGCCTCCTGGGAGTCATCTGAATCACTTCCTCTGAGGCCATGCAGTCATGGACCCGCCTCCTGGGGGAAGGTCATCATGCCAGGCTGAGCTTACTAAACAATGCTTGTCATGCTGGCGCAGGAGGAAAGGTCGCCCACCTCCGCAGGAGAAGAGGAAGGAGCTGTGACATCATCAGAAAACTCTTCAGCCGAAAACAACAAAGTAACAAGGGTTCATTTTCTTCGCCCCGACCCCCCGAAAACAATTGATTTTCCCTCCCCCCTTCACTCTGAAGCCCAATAGGAAAGCCCCGTGGGAGGAGCAGACTCCTGACTACGATGTGATTGGTTACCACTTTATAACTTCTGGAAGTGTGTGACGTCATCGCGCTCCTGAGATGCTCCGCCCACTCCCGATCCGCTTGCGGATTTTCCTGCGTTCCGATCACATACAGGTCATGATGGTCACATGATCCGCCGTCATCGGGGCTCCCCTTCTGATTGGTGGCAGACAACCAGGAGACCAGGGAACGAGGCGGGGGGGCGCCACCTGCAAGGATTGCGGGTGTCAAAACACGAAACAAAGGAACAGGAAGGGGTCTTCTTTAATTGCCCACCAGTATTTCGGGGGGATTTCCCAATTTACCCCCAGTGGAAATGGGGCCCTTCTCCCACTGACCACCAGTATAAATGGGGCCCTTCTCCCACTGACCCCCAGTATAAATGGGGCCCTTCTCCCGTTGACAGGGGACATGGAGCCAATAGGAGGTGTAACAACGATAAGAAATAAGATCCCGGCTATTCTGTGACGTGATTGGTCGCCCACTTTGTGCAGTGATCTGGGCTGAGGGCGATGTTACCCATATTCCAGGTGCCGATGAATATGGAGAGACGTCGTGGAGCGTTCCGGGGGGGGGGATCGTCCTCATCACTCGGCCTCACCTGAAAGACAACGAACATCGGTGAGTGTCCGGGAGGGAGAAATGTATGAGGGGCACCGGGGGGGGGGGACGACGACAAACAATTGTGAATGAGAGGATTTGTGCTAGGAGGGGGTTTGGGGGGGATTTGTGATGGTAAGGGGGATTTTTGGGGGGATTTATGCGAGGAGGGGGGTTTGGATTTTTGATGGAAAGGGGGATTTTGGGGGGGGATCTGTGCGAGGAGGGGGGTTGGGGGGATTTATGCGAGGAGGGGGGTTTGGATCTTTGATGGGAAGAGGGATTTGGGGGCGGGGATCTGTGCAAGGAGGGGGGTTGGGGGGGATTTTTGATGGGATGGGGGATTTGGGGGGGATTTATGCGAGGAGGGGGGTTTGGATTATTGATGGGAAGGGGGATTTGGGGGGGATTTGTGTGGGGGGTTTTGAGCGGGATTTTTGATGGGAAGGGGGGATTTGTGATAGGAAGGGGGATTTGGGAGTGGGATTTGTGCGAGGAGGGGGGTTTGGATTACTGATGGGAAGGGGGATTTGGAGGTGGATTTATTCGAGGAGGGGGGTTTGGATTTTTGATGGGAAGGGGGATTTGGGGGGGGGGGATTTATGCGAGGAGGGGGGATTGGATTTTTGATGGGAAGGGTGATTTGGGGGGGAGTAATGCAAGGAGGGGGGTTTGGAGCGGGATTTTTTATGGGAAGGGGGATTTGGGGTTGGGATTTATGCGAGGAGGAGGGTTTGGATTACTGATGGGAAGGGGGATTTGGAGGTGGATTTATGCGAGGAGGGGGGTTTGGATTTTTGATGGGAAGGCGGATTTGGGGGGGGGATTTATGCGAGGAGGGGGGTTTGGATTTTTGATGGGAAGGGGGCTTGGGGGGGGATTTATGCAAGGAGGGGGGTTTGGAGCGGGATTTTTGATGGGAAGGGGATTTGTACTAGAAAGGTAAATTTGAGGGGAGGAGATTTGTGCTAGGAGGGGGGTTGGGGGGGATTTGTAGTAGAAAAGGAAATTTGAGGGGATTTGTGCTCAGAGGGGGATTTGATGGGGGAGAAGATTTGAGCAGAGAAGCAAAGATTTGTGCTGGGAGGGGGAATTGGGGGGGAGGGGGGATTTGGGATGGGAAGGGTAATTTGTGCTGGGGGGTGGAGGGGGGTGGATTTGTACAAGGAAAGGAAATTTGGGGGGAGGTTGTACTAGAAGGAGGATTTTGGGGGGGGGGACAGAATTTTGCAAGAAGGGGGGATGGGGGGGGGATTCATACTAGGAAGGGGAATTTGGGGGGAGGATGTGCTAGGAGGGGGGATTTGAAGGGGGAGAAGATCTGAGCAGAGAGGCAAAGATTTGTATTGGGAGGGGGAATTGGGGGGAGGGATTTCTGCTAGGGGGGGTTGGAGGGGATTTTTGATGGGAAGGGGGACTTGTGCAAGAAGAGAGGATGGGGGGATTTGTATTAGGAAGGGAAATTTGGGGGAATGATGTGCTAGGAGTGGGGATTGGGGGGGGTTTGTGCTCAGAGGGGGATTTGAAGGGGGAGAAGATTTGAGCAGGAAGGGGGAATTGGGGGGGGGGGATTTGTGCTAGGAGGGGGGGTTGGGATTTTTGATGGAAAGGGGGACTTGTGCAAAAAGGGGGGATGAGGGGGGATTTGTACTAGGAAGGGAAATTTGGGGGGAGCGTGTGCTGGTGGGGGAGATGACCTTGTCCCGGCACGGTGGCTACCTACTCCCACGGGTGGACCTCCCTCGCTGTGGTTGGTACATTGTTGTGAATGGAGGATATCTGCTGATTTCTTACTTGCTGTTCATTCCTCCGGATCGTCTTTTCTCCAGAAGCACTTCCTGGCGGCCCCCCGGGACAGGCATCGGGGCGGGGGGCAGAGGAGGACACGAGGAACTCCCGGAGGTTCTTGGTGGCCTTGGTGGAAAAAGTGAGAAGATTCAGTGAGGCCTCTGCCGTCCAACCTTCCCACCATCCTCCAAGTATGAGGAGCAATGTCCTGACCATCCTCCAAGTATGAGGAGCAATGTCCTGACCATCCTCCAAGTATGAGGAGCAATGTCCTGACCATCCTCCAAGTATGAGGAGCAATGTCCTGACCATCCTCCAAGTATGAGGAGCAATGTCCTGACCATCCTCCAAGTATGAGGAGCAATGTCCTGACCATCCTCCAAGTATGAGGAGCAATGTCCTGACCATCCACCAAGTATGAGGAGCAATGTCCTGACCATCCTCCAAGTATGAGGAGCAATGTCCTGACCATCCTCCAAGTATGAGGAGCAATGTCCTGACCATCCTCCAAGTATGAGGAGCAATGTCCTGACCATCCTCCAAGTATGAGGAGCAATGTCCTGACCATCCTCCAAGTATGAGGAGCAATGTCCTGACCATCCTCCAAGTATGAGGAGCAATGTCCTGACCATCCACCAAGTATGAGGAGCAATGTCCTGACCATCCACCAAGTATGAGGAGCAATGTCCTGACCATCCTCCAAGTATGAGGAGCAATGTCCTGACCATCCTCCAAGTATGAGGAGCAATGTCCTGACCATCCACCAAGTATGAGGAGCAATGTCCTGACCATCCTCCAAGTATGAGGAGCAATGTCCTGACCATCCTCCAAGTATGAGGAGCAATGTCCTGACCATCCTCCAAGTATGAGGAGCAATGTCCTGACCATCCACCAAGTATGAGGAGCAATGTCCTGACCATCCACCAAGTATGAGGAGCAATGTCCTGACCATCCTCCAAGTATGAGGAGCAATGTCCTGACCATCCTCCAAGTATGAGGAGCAATGTCCTGACCATCGGTGTTCTGCACGGTCAAGGTTGCCACCCCCATCTGCAGGGAATGGACCCAGTATTGAGGGGTCTGTCCCTGGAGCAAATGGGTCCCTGACGATGTCCCAGGGGTGTAGTCCTCATTTTTTTTCTCCTATATTTGGATTATGGGACAAGCAGCTTCTGTTCCCACCCAGCGGCTGCCCACCGCATGCAGATCTGTAAGCCCTGAGCTGAGGAGGAGTTCTGGGGGCCCTTCCCTTGGCTCTGTGCTAATATTCGGCCGGATAGCCCACATGGAAGAAAAATATATTTGAAATACTACAATTTTGGCCATATTCAATATATTTCAAAATATATTTCCATAAATATATATATATATACTGCATGTTGAAATTTTTTTTTATTTACAAAATAGATGAAAAATATTTAGAAAAATACATTTGAAATATACTGTAATGTCTTTAAAAATACAAATCTACATTTTTGGAACGCATTTACAAATATACTTAAAAATATAAATTAAAATGATTTTTTTATATGTTAAAAAAATCTGAAGAATATAATTAACAAAAATATATATATATTTAAAAATATATTTTGTAATATATAAAAAACACATTTCAACGTACAAAATATATTATATATATATTTGTAAATGCATTCCAAAAATGGAGATTTGTACTTTTAAAGACATAAAGTATATTTGAAATATATATATATATATTTTCTGCATGTTGAAATGCGTTTTTATTACAAAATATATTAAAAAAATTATTTTAAAATTTATTTTTCTTCAGATTTTTTTTAACATATAAAAAAAGTCATTTTAACATATATTTTTTTCATATATTTGTAAATGCATTCCAAAAATGTAGATGACATTTATTTTTAAAGACATACAGTGTATTTGAAATGTATTTTTAAAACAATTTTTCATATATTTTGTAATAAAAATGCATTTCAACATGCAGAAAATATATATATATATATTTCAAATATACTGCATGTCTTTAAAAGTACAAATCTCCATTTTTGGAATGCATTTACAAATATATATATAATATATTTTGTACGTTGAAATGTGTTTTTTATATATTCCAAAATATATTTTTAAAAATACATATTTTTGTTAATTATATTCTTCAGATTTTTTTTAACATATAAAAAAATCATTTTAATTTATATTTTTAAGTATATTTGTAAATGCATTCCAAAAATGTAGATTTGTATTTTTAAAGACATTACAGTATATTTCAAATGTATTTTTAAAAATATTTTTCATCTATTTTGTAATAAAAAAAACATTTCAACATATATATATATATATTTATTGAAATATATTTTTAAATATATACGGCCAAAATTGAAGCATTTCAAATAAATGTCAATATATTTGGAAAAAATATTTTTAAAATATATGTCAAATATATTTTTCTCCCATGTGGGAGAAGTCGTCTGCTGCATAACACACACATATATATATATATACACTGCATGTTGAAATGCATTTTTTAATACAAAATATATTGCCATATATTTGAAATGCTACAATTTTGGCCGTATTCAAAATATTTAAAAATAAATAAAAAATAATAAATATATATATAATATTGAAATGCATTTTTAATACAAAATATATTGCCATATATTTGAAATGCTACAATTTTGGCCGTATTCAAAATATTTAAAAATAAATAAAAAATAATAAATATATATATAATATTGAAATGCATTTTTTAATACAAAATATATTGCCATATATTTGAAATGCTACAATTTTGGCCGTATTCAAAATATTTAAAAATAAATAAAAATAATAAATATATATATATAATATTGAAATGCATTTTTAATACAAAATATATTGCCATATATTTGAAATGCTACAATTTTGGCCATATTCAATATATTTCAAAATATATTTCCATAAATATATATATATATACTGCATGTTGAAATTTTTTTTTATTTACAAAATAGATGAAAAATATTTAGAAAAATACATTTGAAATATACTGTAATGTCTTTAAAAATACAAATCTACATTTTTGGAACGCATTTACAAATATACTTAAAAATATAAATTAAAATGATTTTTTTATATGTTAAAAAAATCTGAAGAATATAATTAACAAAAATATATATATATTTAAAAATATATTTTGTAATATATAAAAAACACATTTCAACGTACAAAATATATTATATATATATTTGTAAATGCATTCCAAAAATGGAGATTTGTACTTTTAAAGACATAAAGTATATTTGAAATATATATATATATATTTTCTGCATGTTGA